>NC_138030.1:47180944-47418211 GCF_964106645.2 Podarcis pityusensis
CCCAATTTCTGCCTAGTTGGGGCACATTTACACAGAAGGGAGCCAGTGAGATAGCCTTTTAGTTATGGCCCTCCAGATGTTTCCAGACTGCAACTCCCATCATCCCTGAGCATTGGCCATGCTAGCTGGGGCTGATGGGAGTTGGAGTCCAACAACATAAAAAAGGGTCTCAAATTCCCCATCTCTGCGATAGATGGCTTGCTTTATGCATTTTGTTGCTGCAAGGTGCCACGAACTGGGATTTCCTTGCTTGGAATTACTCCAAAAGCAACTCTAATTATTAAGGAGGGAACTCTCCACACTACAATATTTTGTTGCAGGTCCCACTGGTTATTACTATTATTGTGTATAGGTAAAGGTAAAGGGACCCCTGACCATTAGGTCCAGACGTGACCGACTCTAGGGTTGCGGCGCTCATCTTGCTTTATTGGCCAAGGGAGCCGGCGTACAGCTTCCGGGTCATGTGGCCAGCATGACTAAGCCGCTTCTGGTGAACCAGAGCAGCGCACGGAAACGCTGTTTACCTTCCCGCCAAAGCCGTACCTATTTATCTACTTGCACTTTGACGTGCTTTCGAACTGCTAGGTTGGCAGGAGCAAGGACCAAACAACGGGAGATCACCCCGTCGCGGGGATTTGAACCGCCGACCTTCTGATCGGCAAATCCTAGGCTCTGTGGTTTAACCCACAGCGCCACCCGCGTCCCTATTATTGTGTATACAGCACCATAAATGTGCATGGCAATTTACAGTGTTGCATGGCTAAAGTCCCACATTTTCAGTGCTACTTTAGCTTATTTGGGCAGCCCATACTGACCTCCCAAGTAGCAGGATTGCAAACAAGCTTATATGTGAGGGGAGGGGGAGGGTAGTCTTTGCATATTTACATTGCAGATGGTGCTCACAGGTAAATCAAAAAAGTCCAGAACACAGGAAGCTGCTTTATGCAGAGTCAGACCATTGGTCCATCTAGATTAAGTGATCAAGCAGTCTTTGCCAGCCCTGCCTGGAGATGCTGGGGATGGAACCTGGGATCTTTGGCATGCAAAGCCTGAGCTTGCCACCAAGTTACAGCCTCTCCCTTAAAGTGTGGCCTCTCTTTCCCCTGGTGCTGAGATTTGTCAATAATTACACCCCTAGCCCAGCAAGCCAGACACACCCTGTTATCAGATCTGGTATCAAGATTGTCCCTCGGGGCAGGGCAGAAGTGGTTTAGCCGGTTCTTATCCAGAGGAGAGGCATGTCGCAATTTAATAGGCCTGGGCATTTGGAAATACTGAAGATGCCCTGATTGAGTGACCTTTCCATTCCCTTCTTATCCCATCCCACTCCCATATTCCCTCCCTCTCTTACACACTCACATATATAGACTATACCCACATTGATGCAAAGTATACCTGGTTAACTCAATGTTATAGTGTTTATTTTAACAGAAAAGGGGTAATTGTGCAAAGGGGCTCCTTGACTCTGAAACCCTCATCTGCTTTGCCTGATTGCTGTGGTGGTTTTTTGTTTTTTGTTTTGCTTTTAGATCCAATTTGATGGGCACTCGGTTTTCGGTGTTTGATAATGGTGTGAATCCTGACAGAGCAAATTCGGATTGGTCAAATGTGCGCCAGGAGCTTGCAGCTGTTGTTTATGTAAGGAACCACATTGTGCCACTCCATCTTTTCTAGCCATAATCTCCTGGGCAGCTGCTTTCAATGGCTAGAATAGGGGTCAGCAACCTTTTTCAGCTGTGGGCTGGTCCACCGTCCCTCAGACCATGTGGTGGGCCAGACTATATTTTGGAAAAAAACATGAACAAATTCCTATGCCCCACAAATAACCCAGAGATGCATTTAAAATAAAAGGACACATTCTACTCATGTAAAAACACGCTGATTCCCGGACCGTCTGCGGGCTGGATTGAGAAGCTGATTGGGCTGCATCCGGCCCCCAGGCCTTAGGTTGCCTACCCCTGGGCTAGAATATGCTTGTGGGTATCTTTCCCAAGGGAGGCTTGAGAACTCTTTGTCTGCTGTAAAAACTGTTCCCGAGTGGAACAGAGTCTTAATGCCAACCGGTTAGTGTCACCCAATGAAGGTAAAATATGCAGGATCTACATTGCATGGAGTGGCTGGGGATAATTCAAGGCTGGGGGTGGAGTTATGCTTGTCATAAATTGATGCCTTTTCAAATCTAACCTAGATGTTTCCAAGGCATGTGTTACATTAGCCAAGTCCCTGTCCAATCCGCTTACTTTTTAAACCACCCTGCCATATTTCAGTCCAGCCAAGAGTGGTCCCTTATCCTCTGGGAACCAAAAAGGTATCTATATCCACAGACAGGTAAAGCAAATGCTGCAGCTGGCACAAGCTTCACCCGACTCCATTATTGCGGACATGGATGCTCCAGGGCTTCTCTCAAGGCACATGCCCTTATAAGAATGGTAGTTGGTTAGGAGTTGCTTGGAATTATAACTCTGATAGGGTTAAACTGCACTACCCAGAATTCTTAGAGGGAAAATAATAAGCAATAGTGTTTACCTAACAGAACAATCATGTTTGCCATCTCCAGATGCAAGCACCTTCATATCATCAATATCTCCTCCATTCTCTAGGCTAGGGACAGGCAGAAGATAGATCCTGGCCCTGAAAACAAATTACTGAGCTGAGCAGCATGTGCTCAGAGGCACCCTGTTCTTTAATTTTAAATGTACCGTATTTCTTCTCTCCTGAGTCACTATTTTGCATCTGACTGCTTGGTGGACCTTGGGTCTTTATTATTATTTAAGTACTTTTTATTAGTTTTTTCCCCAGATATACAAATAGTTCTGAGCTAGAGTGTATTGTCAAACAGCCATTCTTCTCCATACACAAAATAAATTGTGAAGCATATAATAAAAACATTCTTTAAACAAACAACACAAAACCTTGGGGGTTTTATTTGAGAGAAGAAAGGTAGATCCCACATGCTGACATTTGATCATCACTGGCAAATACTCTTGCCAGGCTAAGAAGGCAGGGAAAGGAAGGGTTTTGTTTAAAAAACAACAACAGTGGTATCTAACTCCTTTTCAGGTTATAGCAATGTTGTTTTTGTTTTATATGTTGGGAGGATGCAACACTACCATGGCAAAGCTATAGCACAAGCTTGAGACTGACAGAATAGCTGCTTTAAGCTGTTACAAATCAGTTGGTTTGGGGGAATATAAACAAATTCATAATGTTTTGAGGATATATGACTGTGATTGAGTTATAAGCATTCTGGGTTTTCTGTTTCAGGAGACAAATGTATTAGGGTTCAAGGGACCTCGAAAAATGACAGTGATTATCCCTGGAATGAATTCAGACAATGAGAGGGTGCCAATCCGACCCCGAAATGTAAGTTACCAACATGATAAGCATCTACAACACACTCCTAGAGGCAATCTGGGGGAAAGGGAGATGGGAGATTTTGATGCCTAAGTGCCAGCATTGTGGTCTCCAGCCAGCCTGGCACCACCAATGGAACAATAAAGAGGGGGCAGGGACCTCCTTTCAAAAAATATGAGCAACTAAAATTAGGAGGGGCAGAAGACCTTGGTAGGATTGGCAGGTGTCTCTCAGTGCTGTGTACACACTTGGGGTAGAATACACCTAACAAGTCCCCTCAGTGCAAACCGTGTGAGGTCTTCCGCTGTCACAAAGGGGGCTTTCCCCCTCTGTCCTCTCCCTGCAGGCCCTCCCCCCAACTGGCTCGGAGGCGTCTGAAGAATCCTCAGAACAGGGGAAGGAAAAGGGATTATTCCATCTAGGCAAGTTGATATCCTTGCACTGATGGGATGTTCACCATAGCATGACACCCTTAATATACTGGAACCTTAATATCCTATCATGATAGGATGTTCCTAGTGCTACCCAATCACTGTTTTGCTATTTTAAGTTACAAGTGGAATTGCAAGTGATTTTCCACATTCAGAGTCCTGAACCTTTGTTTTGGCCACACTGGTGGCCTTGAGGAAGCTGCGATAGTTGGGTCCATTTGCATCTCAGCCCACATTCAGTATAACTGTTGCAGTGGGTGCCATTTATGACCCTGGTTTTATTTTATTTTACAGTGGTACCTCGGGTTAAGTACTTAATTCGTTACGGAGGTCCGTTCTTAACCTGAAACTGTTCTTAACCTGAAGCACCACTTTAGATAATGGGGCCTCCTGCTGCCGCTGCTGCACAATTTCTGTTCTCATCCTGAAGCAAAGTTCTTAACCCGAGGTACTATTTCTGGGTTAGCGGAGTCTGTAACCTGAAGCGTATGTAACCCAAGGTACCACTATATTTCTTAATCAGTCCTCTCATTCCCACATAAAAAAAAATAATGAAAGTGAGGTATAACACTATAATACTATACATGGCCCCTTATCTCTGGGAACCAGAAAGGTATATCCACAGACAGATAAACCAAATGCTGCAGCTGGCACTGAAGCGTGTTTGGAAATGATTTAATTTTGTGCTTTTCTCACATTTCTTGCCAGGATAATGATGGGCTGCTCATCAGATGGCAGAACAGGATAATGGACAACTTAATTGAACTGCATAACAAAGCCCCAGTGTGGAATGACGAGACCCAGTCTTATGTGCTCAACTTCCATGGCAGAGTTACTCATGCCTCTGTCAAGAACTTCCAGATTGTCCACAGCAATGACGGTAAGTCCTATGGAATCCTCTTGGCCCATAAGATTGAAGGCAGACCTCAAAGAATCATAGAACTGTAGAGTTGGAAGAGACCACGAGGGTCATCTAGTCCAACCCCCTGAAATGCAGGAATCTGTGACCCAACGTGGGGCTTGAACCCACAACCCTTAAATTCTCATGCTCTACTGACTGAGCAATCCTACATTGTGCTAACTTAGGAGGTCAACCAGGATTGGCTGTGGAATTATTGCTACTCTAGGCAATAAAATGTGTGGAGCAAGGTAGTCCTTGTATTATACTCTCCATTTCAACAGACAGCTTGTAATCTGAAGAGAGATGGGGCAGAAAGGAAAGGTATAATGACAGCGTCATTATATTACCTATGTTGGGGTTTGCTTTTCTCTCACATTTATACTTTGCCAATAAATTGCTTGGGATGCTGGTTCATTGTTAACAATAGTTATAGAACCAATCAGATTTGGAGACAAGGCATGCAGAAAGCTGGATAAGCAGACGCTTTTGACTCAGATGCTAGCTGAGTGTCAAAGCAGACTTGAAATTGTGTCTGCTGTATGAGGGCTGTGTGGTCACACAATGGCTTCAAAAGGACGGTTTGCCATGCATAATAGCATGCTCAGGTGACCGCTTCATGCCTGAACCACACATCTATCTGTGGCATAGTAGCCACTTGAAACTGCAGCTGTGTGAAACCAACACTCAGGAGGAGGTTCAGATGAGAGAGTTTTATGGTGGCATGTTGACAATCTCTGTGATTGCATGGGAAGCTCTTTTCCATGAATGACTTGCCACATGGAGTTGCCTCTGTGCAATTGGTTGTGTTTCCCCCCCAAATGCCAACCACCTCACAGAGTACATGTGTGGACCAGGACTGACCTAAAAAGAAAAGGCAGCAGAGTTTGGAAATAAGTTGTCTGAGTTGTTGTGTAATTTAGGCCAGAGGAAACCAGAATGTCCACTTTCCAGATACAAGGATACCTGACCTATCTGCTATGAGAAGAACCTTCCTGAAGCCTGTACTCTGTAATCACAATTTGGGAATGTGTTGAGTTTTACAATCAGACCTGAACGAGCCACCAAACTCTCTAAGGAGTTTGCCTAAACGTAGACAGGAAGGGAGGCATGCACAAATCATCCACGAGAGGGAGCATGACAGTCAGAAGACAGAAATAATAAGGGTTTGGGTTCCTTGCTAAGCCCCTTGGATCTGCTGAATGACTTGGAGCCAAGCTTTTGTCTGGTTTTGTCTCTGTGTTGTTGGAATTCTTCCTGGGTATGCTTCAAAGTTTTGAGTGTTAATTTATGAGACACTCGTATACTCTGATGATGTACACAAGGTGTTCCTGATTACTCAAAATAGTCATCCAGTTTCTGATGGGGCTAATCCAAAATGGCCAATAACGGGTACCACTTGGCACTAATTGCCCAATTGATAAGTAGCCTCCAACTCAAAAGAACTGTTCTGGCATTTTCCATTAGACATGAAATACCTTGGGGTACAAGATGCCAAGGACTGCATTGATTTCACTCAAGAGGCATGTGCAAATAGTGTTAGACTTCTTTATGTAATAAAAATCTAAAGGGTTAGTGTTGATATTTTGAGTTAGCATATTCTATAGGCAGAACAAGGGATTCCAGGATCCCTTATGCCTTTGATGATGATTTGGGTCACTTACACAGCTCATAATATAAGTTTTCCTATGCCTCTATGAACACCCTCTAAGGATAACAGCAAATACACAATAATTGATCCAAGGGTGACTAAGCTAACATCCCCTGATCTTGCCAAGGCCTGCCAACTACGGTAGTTTTCAAGCTCTGATTCATCCTTGAACGTACTAATCAGAAGTGCAATTCATTTAGGGGTTGCTAAATGAGATAATATGGGATGAATTTACTAAATAAGATCAAAATTAAGACTGGGGTGGACTTTGATAATCTCTGGTAATATGGTGCCTTGAGAAAGACCAAAATTTGGTGCCCATAAACAGATCTTAATAAATAATAATAATAATAATATTTGTACCCTGCGCACCTGACTGGGTTGCCCAAGCCACCTTGGGAGGCTTCTCAATTTTGTGCCCCCTGTCAGTGTTTGTAAAAAGCAAAAAAAAAGAAGGAAAGGGTTCTGACCTCCCTTTGTCTCCTCAGCCTGGTCCTCGGACCCTTGTCAGCACAAAAGAGTCCACGAGAATATCCTTGCAGAGTTTTATTCTCAAAAGTCTTTGTGCAAAACACGACGGAATAACTATACACACCAGCACTAACCAACCAACCAACCCAAACACCAGCCTCAGCACAAACTAACATTTCTCACTTTATATATACAACCTGCTGCAGGCCGCTGAGTCATGCTGACCCAGCTTTATTCGCATTAAAGAAACAGCGGCCATTTTAGCCGTGACACCCCTTCTGTTTCTTAAATGCGAAAAACCCCAACAGAAACAATACATACATACATTATATACTATATACATAAACCCAGTTTTGTCATCAGTTCATTATGGCATGTTGCTGGCAAAGGCTTAGTAAACAAATCAGCAATATTATCTTGTGATTGACAATACTCCAGTTTGATTACCCCATTGTGTACACAATCTCTCACATTCGCATGATGGATAGCAATATGTTTTGATGCGGATTTCATTATTTCCGAGCCCGCTAATGCAATGCACAATTGGCTATCTTCATACACTTGGATAGGCAAATCAACTTTACAATCTAGATCTTTTAGTATCTGTATAAATCACAAGATTTCATTGCATGCTAGTGACAGGCTCCCATATTCTGCCTCACAGGATGAGGTCGCAACAAATCCTTGTTTCTTTGACCTCCATCCAATTATGGAATTGGCAAACATCATAACCATTCCACTTGTAGATTTTCTGGTAGCTACACAGCTTCCCCAGTCCGCATCAACAAATACTTCTAGTTTTTCGTCTTGTGTACTACATATCTTCAAACATACATTTAATGTCCCCTTTAGATATCTGATAAGCCTTTTCAAAGCACACCAATCAGCAGTACTGGGTTTAGATACATGTTGGCTCAGAACATTTGTAGCACATGCAATGTCTGGCCTTGACCACTGGCTTAAATACAACAGTGATCCTATTTTTGAGTGATACAGCTCAGGCTGATCAAATTCATCGTCACACACTGTCTTTGGGAAATCTGGTGTCATGGGAGTCTGAACTGGCTTGCAGTTTTCCATGCCAAACTGCTCTATCAAATGAAGAATTTTCTCTTTCTGACTCAATAGGAAGCTTCCATCAGCTTCCTGCCTTACTTCTACTCCCAAGTAATTGCTTACAGGCCCTAAGGATTTAAGCTTAAACCTCTTTTCCAGTTGACTTGTGAGCTTCTGGATCTCATCTGTGGAACTCCCTGCCACAAGCAAATCATCAACAAAGACTAAGAGCATTAGATATTTGTTGCCTGTCCCCTTGGTGTACAGGCATGGATCAGCCACACTCCTTTTAAAACCAAGTTTTACAAGGGCTTCATTTAAACACTGGTTCCAACACCTTCCACTTTGTTTGAGAACGTAAACAGCCTTTTTCAAACGCCAGACTGCACCATTCTTCTCTTCAAACCCAGGGGGTTGTCTCATTAACACTTCATGGTCTAAATTTGCATGCAGATATGCAGCATCAACATCAAAATGGTGCACTGCTAGTTGTCTTACAGCAGCAATGGAAAGCATTAAACGAAAAGTTTCACTCTTTACAGTGGGAGAAAACACTTCATCATAACTCTCCCCTTTAATCTGAGTGAACCCTCTGGCTACTAATCTGGCTCGAAAATGTGGTTCCCCAGGTGCAAGGGTTTTCCTTTTGTAAACCCACTTGCATGACACCACTCTGCCACCAGGTGGCGGCATTATGACCTCAAACACTTTGTTACGTTTAAAAGAGTCCATTTCTTCTTTTATAGCTTGTTCCCACAAAGCACGTTCCCCAGGAGGTAAGTCTAAGACTTCATTATAACTTTGTGGTTCCACACAACTCACACTGCATACTCTCACTCCTCCTAGGGTCAAACGCTGAGGAGGTACACCCTTGTTTGAACGCTGGGAGCACCTAGGCACAACTACTACTTCTTTCCCCCTTATCTCTGGCTCTTCTTCCTCTTCCTCTAGAGAAGTAGTATTATCTATTACCACATCTTTTGGGGAAATCTGTGCCTCTTCCTCATCCTGCTACTGCATTGCCAATGGCTGAGAAGAAGCTTCTTCTCTTACTTGCAGGGGCAGTAGGCAATCTGGGTTGGCATGGATCACAGTCCATCTGTCCTGGTCAGCGAAGTCTGAACTTCGTGACAGAACCGTGCGTCCTGGGCGTAAATTGAAACGCCACCCTTTGCCATAGGACTGGTATCCCACAAACCGCAGTTTCTGCGCTCTAGCGCCCCCTTTCTGGCGCTGAGCTTTGGGGAGATTTACATGTGCCCAAGAACCCCAGTTATGGAGCATTGTCCACTCTGGTTCTTTCCCAAACAACACACGATATGGAATATCTTTTATAGAGCTAGACCAGGTTCTATTAATCAAAAAGTTCGCTGTCAGAAAAGCCTCGCCCCACAGCCTATGGTTCTGACCCAATCCTGCATCCACTAGCAGGCAGTCCTTTACTGACTGTATTACAGCCCCATGTCTTTCACACAGACCATTTTCAGCAGGGCTATAAGGGTTAGTCAAGCGATGAATGATCCCCTTACGTCGCAACCATGCCCCAAATTGTTTGTTCAGAAATTCTCCGCCCCTATCTGTTTGCAACTGCACAACAGGGTGAGCGAAGAGTTTTTCAGCTTGGGCAACCCATTCTCTGAATGTGGGGAAACACTCAGATTTCTGCTTTAACAAAAACAACCAACTAAAACGTGATTTATCATCTATTACCAGAAAAGCATATCTGGCGGCCCCTTCAGTCTTCTGTGGGAAAGGGCCTATCACGTCACAATGGACAAGTTCTAAAACCTCTTTAGATACTCTGTCACTTTTAGAAGCCACAGGCTTCCTCTTAGATTTGGCCATTTTACATACATTGCAATCTAGGAAACAGTTACAGGTGTTTACTTTTAGGTTCTTGCACACCTTTTGCATCTCTGAAAGCACACGGAAATTGGCATGACCCAGTTTTCTGTGCAGTTCATGTACACACCCCTTATGAACTGGCAAATTATCCTGGAGCACCTGGGCTGCTTTAATAGGCTTGTCCTGCATTACATATAACCCATTTTCCAACTTTGCATGGCCACATACCTGAGTTCCATTCTTTATCAGACAGCCATCCTGCGTGAACTTAACACTATACCCTGCATTAATCAAACAGCTTACAGACAGCAAACAATAGTCCAAACTGCTGACAAACAGAGTCTCTGGTAGAGTAGTGTTCAAGCACTGCAGGAAACATGTTCCCTGGCCATCAATCTTGCTTCTACGACCATCAGCAAGATAGATTGAGTCTTTTCCATCGGCTGGCTTCCCCAGGGTCTTAAAGTCCTCCCGACTATTGCAGATAATCCTGCTGCTGCCAGAGTCCAGCAACCATGTTCCTCGAGGTATCTTCCTCTCCTCCCGAGAAAATGCAGACACAAAATGAGCAGAACGCGTGTTCTTCTTCCCTGAAGAGAACCCCTTCTGCTTACGTTTCTGCGTCGATTGCTGTCTCTGCTCCATGTCGTCTCCTGGAAGCCTAGCCCTGCATTGACGTTGGAGATGCCCAGGCTGGTTGCATCTATAGCACCTCCTCACCGCCATGGCCAAGTCCAAACCTTGGCGTTGCTCCACTGGCAGATTCTGCTGCTGGCCCCCTTTGCTGTAACTCCTCCACTCCTGGAGTTCAGCCTGTCTATCTGACCTTCTTTCTGCTTCTTCGGTCAATCTTCCAACCACATACTCAAGGGTCAGATCTCAGGGACGCATACTCTCCATGCTGTTAATTACTGGCAACCAGCTTTCAGGCAAACTTGAAAGGATAATGTAGGTTTGGTCAGTCTCATCATAACGCTTACCTCTCTGCTGTAGTTGAAGAAACAGAGATTTCAGCGTTTGAAGATGAGTTGCCAAACTCTCACCTTCTTTCATAACAGTCCTGAACAGCCTTCTGGTCAGAGAAATTATAGTTCCAGCAGTTTCTCTGACATGCATTGCCCTTAATAAATTCCAGCACTCAAACACTGTGCTGGCATTTGCTACATACAATAACTGAGAGTTGCTCAAACACAGCATAATTTGGGCACGAGCCCTTTCATCTAGCCATTTTTTCTCAGCAGAGTCCTGTCTCAAAACCTCAGTTTCAACACAGTCCCATAGTCCATCTCTCCTTAACAACTGCTGCATTTTAATTGACCAACTCAGCCAGTTGCTTTCTGAGAGAAGTTCAAAAGGGATGCCTCCCCCAATATTTACAACTTGGGAAGACTGGAAATCTGCCATCTCTGCTGGTGCTTGCTGAGCCCCTTCTGTGGGGCCTTCAGCAAGCTCTCCTGACTCTCTCTTTAGAGTCCAACTGGATGGTCCTGGCTGGCACTCACCGGCTTCTAGCTGCTGCCTCTGTTGACCCTCAGGTCCCGCCTGGCTCTGCAACTGATGTAGCCGCTCTGTGAGTCGCCTACTGTGGTCCTCTAGCAGTTCAAACTGTTCCAGTAGCTGACACTGAGTGCTTTGCTGATCCTCAGATCCTAGCCGCTCCAGCGTCGCTGCAGACAGTTACAGCTTGCCACCAACTGCTCCAACGCACAGCCACTGGCTCCATACACCACCAGGACTCACCAGCTCCCTGCTGAGATGCTGCCAGTCGTTTTGCACTCTGCACATGCTCAGAAACACTGGGCCCATAACCTGTCAGTGTTTGTAAAAAGCAAAAAAAAAGAAGGAAAGGGTTCTGGCCTCCCTTTGTCTCCTCAGCCTGGTCCTCGGACCCTTGTCAGCACAAAAGAGTCCACGAGAATATCCTTGCAGAGTTTTATTCTCAAAAGTCTTTGTGCAAAACACGACTGAATAACTATACACACCAGCACCAACCAACCAACCAACCCAAACACCAGCCTCAGCACAAACTAACATTTCTCACTTTATATATACAACCTGCTGCAGGCCGCTGAGTCATGCTGACCCAGCTTTATTCGCATTAAAGAAACAGCGGCCATTTTAGCTGTGACACCCCCTTGGCTGGGTGCCCTGTGTGGGGGATCACAAATTGGAAGAAATGTTATTCATGAAATGAGCAGCTGTGTGAAGGGCTTTTAAAAAGTAAGTAGCAGGACTGAGGTATCTAATTCTGATCAGGACCCTGGCAGTATGTGGTAGGCACTGGGGCTTAGCCTTGATTGGGACCACACTAGGCTAAAGCCTCCCTACCACCAGGGTCAACATCTAGACCCCACCCTCCTAGAGTTCCTATTCCATTCTTAAAAGCTATTCCCACAACTGCTACTTGTGTCTCACTTAATTTGGCCCACATTACATCCTCCTAAGGGGACGCAGGTGGTGCTGTGGGTTAAACCACAGAGCCTAGGACTTGCTGATCAGAAGGTCGGTGGTTCGAATCCCTGCGATGGGGTGAGCTCCCATTGCTTGGTCCCTGCTCCTGCCAACCTAGCAATTCGAAAGCATGTCAAAGTGCAAGTAGATAAATAGGTACCGCTCTGGCAGGAAGGTAAACGGCGTTTCCGTGTGCTGTTCTGGTTCACCAGAAGCGGCTTAGTCATGCTGGCCACATGACCAGAAGCTGTACGCCGGCTCCCTCGACCAATAAAGCGAGATGAGCGCCGCAACCCCAGAGTCGGTCACGACTGGACCTAATGGTCAGGGGTCCCTTTACCTTTACCTTACATCCTCCTAAAGAGAGCGTACAGGTGGACCAAGTTGGAAACCACAGCCCAAGCTTTGTGATCAACAAGCTTAAAAGTCTCTCCAGTATGTATCCAACATGCTGAAATCAGCTGCAGACTTGAAAGTTTATGCAAGCAGGATCCATAGTCTTTAAAAATCTGATTGGATGTGCACATTGGTGTGTGTGTGTGTGTGTGTGTGCGTGCGCGCGTGCGTGTTCGTGCATGTGCGTGCTTTGATCTTGCGCTGGTTGATGCTCAAAGAAGCAACTCTTGATACAAAAAGAGGACAAAACATTGACACTTCCATCCCCCTTGCGAGTGCTGGGGCTGTGAGCACCCTGCAGAATTCACATGAGAGCAACAAACATAGGCAGCCAAGCAATTTCGCCGGGTGTATGACTTGTCTGCTTGTCACCTGTCCAGCCCAATCAGGGGATGTTACTGTCTCGGGTGTAGGATTACAGGACAGAAAGAACCTGCTCAGGGCCCCAGTTATTTTTACAGATTTCTTGTTGCTCTCAATGGTAACAAAGGAAGTCATGACCGAAGCAGTGAGTCAGAGAGACCTCTAGAATACCACAAATGTCTTGGTTAGGAATTCTGTTGAGGGGGCAGGTCTCTAGGGGGGGAGGCAGCACATATTGGGTCTTGTGCTCTGTCCACCCAGCTGGAAAAAAGAAATGTACTTACTTGGTAGCTCTGTTGCAGAAGAAGCAGGCATTCATTGCCCAGCAGGTGGCCAGTCAACTCCTGAACTCTGCTGTTCTCTTCCCTGTCCCATCCTGTTCTTTTCTCCTTAGCATTTGAATAGGAGGGTCCGGAATAAAAAGGTTTTGTTCAGCTCCATGTGAGCCATACTCCCTTAGCACTGGAAATAGAGATATAAGCCATATGGTAGAAAACCTGTTCTCTTCAGGCATTCTCTGGGAAGTCACCTCTGGTGACGACATCTTAGGAACATCCAACTTCCTTTCAAATGTCTGGAGGCAGCTATGCCAAGATAATAACATCAAAAGGTTCTGGTCAAGATAGAAATGCTACAAGGTTTTTTTTTGGGGGGGGGGGGGAGTATGAAAGTTTGGCAGCTCTGGAAATGGGTCTTTCTCCAGAACCCCATTCTTCTCATGACAGTGGGCCAGTGGTGAAGAGTCTTTTTCAACTGGAAGGCACAGAGGACCAGATGTTGTCATTATTCATTTTGGGGTGGGGGTTATGGCATTGTAGCAGAGCCTATTTTTGGTCCATCTGTTGAACTGATGGTGTGTTCACCTCTTTTCCTACAGTGGACTACATCGTCTTGCAGTTTGGCCGCGTAGCTGATGATACTTTCACCCTGGACTACAACTACCCACTGTGTGCTGTGCAAGCTTTTGCCATCGCCCTATCCAGCTTCGATGGGAAGCTGGCTTGCGAGTAGCACATCATGGCCAGGTTGTCCTGAGTCTGGGCCAGAGAGGCGAAATCAAAACAAAGCCCCTACTATCTGGACTGTCTGCTGCGGACAAGAATTTGTCTGATGATATAAAGCAAATGAGATAGTGTGAACAGGAAGAACAGCTTAACTGGTATTGCTGAATGTTTCCAACATGCAACTGGGTGAAGAAGAAGAAGAAGAAGAAGAACTTGCAGAATCAATAAGCACGAACACATATTCACAGAGTAGGTTTAGTTGGCAACACTATATGCACACACATGTCCTTGGCATTTGCCTTCTAAAAGAAACAGTGCTCAAGCCCCAGCAAAACAGCTGCTTTACGCTGCAGTGTTCTGGAAGGTCCATAACTCTAGGATGCTACAAAACAAAACAGAGGAAAAATAGGCTCTGTTAAGTTACTTGCTGCCAAGGGATTTGGAACCAGCTAATGGTCTCAGGCTATCAAACAGTCACTTCCTGTGTGTGTATATATATACTTAACAGTCAAGACTAGCCATTGTTTGGTTCTTTGAATCCCAGGAGAATTTGACTTCTTTAGATTATTGGTGGTGTGGTGGGTTCTCTTTGATAATTTATAATTTACATGTGGAAGTTTTACATGGATGCTGGGGTTTCTTTTCTCTCCACTGATAACCATCAATAAAAGAGTAAGTGGTGGGACAAGCTCCAATTTCTTGACATTTTAAAAATCATGGTCTGCCTAGCTACTAATCTAAATTAGTTAGATGTAAATGTATAAGTTGCTTTTGGGGTATTTATTCGATTTGTATTTATATAATTTGTAACTCTGGTGTCTAACAGCTTACTTTCAGTACTGCTGTGGGATTGTTGGGTGAGCTGGGCGACCTCTCAAAACCAGTGGCGACCAGTGCCCATTGGGACTAGTGAGATGGAATGGAGGTAGCCAAAACAGTAGGTAGAGCCTAGCCAATGACAGGCAGAGCCAGCTAATTTTAGTATAGCCCCCATCCTCCTTCCTGCTAAGCAGGGGTGCCATCTATGTGAAGCCATGGGAGCTGAAGGGGATGGGCCCACCAAAGTTCTGTGCAGAAGACAGAATCAGGATTCAAGGTGACCTTGATGAACTGGGCCCAAACAAACAAAAGGAATTTCAATAGGGACAAATGTAAGATTCTATATTTGTCAGCTGCACAAATATAAGATGGGGGACACCTGGCGTGCCAGCAGTACATGTGAAAAGGATCTAGCTTAACATGCTTAACATGAGTCAATAGTGTGATGCAGCAACAGCAGCAAAAAAAAAAAGTGCTAAAGCTATTCTAGGTGTATCAACAGAAGTCTAGTGTACTGCTCAAGAGAAATAATTGTCCTGCTCTATTCTGCCTTGGTCAGACCATACCTAGAGTACTGTGTCCAGTTCTGGGCACCACAATTTAAGAAGGATATTGACAAGCTGGAATGTGTGCAAAGGAGGGCAACCATGATCAAGGGTCTGAAAACCAAGCCTTATGAAGAACAGTTGAGGGAGTTCAGTATGTTTAGCCTGGAAAAGAAGAGACTGAGAGGAGATACAATAGCCATCTTCAAATATCTAAATGGCTGTCACATAAAAGACAGAGCAAGCTTGTTTTATCCTGCTCTGGAGGATAGGACCCAAACCAATGGATTCAAGTTATAAGACAGGAGATTCCAACTAAAGATCAGGAAGCACTTTCTGGTGGTAAGAGCTGTTTGGCAGTGGAACGGACCCCCTCAGAAGGTGGGGGACTTTCCTTCATTGGAGGTATTTAAGCAGAGGTTGGATGGCCATCTGTCATGAATGCTTTAGTTGAGATCCCTGCCCTGTAGGGGGTTGGACTAAATGAACCTTGGAGTCCCCTTCAATACTACAATTCTATTATTGATTCTACCAGAGGACAAAGCCACACTCCTTGTATGCTAAAGATAATTCTGCTGGTAATAAAAAAAAGGCAATTGCTGCATTTTACAGTGCACCAAAAACAAAGTGCAGATCCGTCCTCTAAAAGCTTACAGTCCAACTTACGATGGGAAGCCAACGGTAACAAGGGAATAATGCTAAAAAATGCTGTTAAACATACTTAGGCTTCTTTTTAGTTAAGACAAAAGTCGATTCCAAGAGACCATTTTAAAAAACATTTCCCCTGATTTGTTTGCAGAAAGATTAGGCTGTGTTGACTGTTTAATTAGCATTTATTCTCATTTGTGTTTGGGAAGGTTAAATGACACTGCATCAAAACAAGTGTTATCTATACTCTCCAATGCTTTCCCCCATCACTTTCTTTAGAGAAAAATGTCTGATCTTTTGAGGAAATGGGTTTATTGCACAAGGCCTCCCAATCAACTATAATTGTGCAGCTTGAATTTGCCTGGATCCCATCTGAAAACAGCGATAGTTTGGAAACTTTACTGGTGCACAAACTGGTGTGTAGAGTAGAAGCTGGGGTGTGGAAGTGGGAAACCATCCCCAATACCTTTCTAGACCTTGCAAAATAATTTCGCCATCCCCATCACTCAGGAGTAATGTGCACAAAGGAATTTTTACTAGGGAGGAGAGGACTAACTTCCCAATGTTGTCTCCATATAAATGTTATAAATAAATGGAAAGTTTAGGAGAGGGATTTTTAAAAAAGTATAAGTGTTGTCTATGATAAAGCACCTATGTAGGTAACCCTAATTTCCTAACGGGTAACCCAAATTAGCCTTCTTGTATCTAGAGGCCCCCTCTGTTGGCTGTGTATAAGCAGTTTCCTTTTGTCTTCCTCTAGAATCAGAACTTCTCGAGTTCAACTTATTCTGTACAGCCTGATTGCTTTTTCTTTACATTTACATCATCTTACCTGCTTTACACTCTTAGGTTATGTCAGACTAGACACATTATAGAAAGATTAAGAGTCCAGTGGAGGAAAACAACATACAGATAGCTGTGCTGTAGGCGCAGTGGGGTCCCTCCCCCCTCACTATCTGTCTTCCTATTTTCCAGCATGGTTGGGAAAGTGCTAATCCTGGGGTTGCTTAGCTATTGTAAATTATTACAACACTGGATCCATATTAAAGATGGAGGGGGAGGGGGAAAGATGTCAGAAACCTTCAAGGCTCTGCCTGCTAGGTGTCTTCCTTTTGACAATTAATAAGACTAACAACAACAATTAATTACAGCTCACATGTACAAAACATCTTTCAACCTTCCTTCCACACCTACTTGGATGATTCATCATGGCTTAGAAGACATCTGCCATCCCACAATTAACACCACACAAAGGCATAAGGACAGGAAGTAAAGGCTCTCACTCTGTCCAACTGAAACCCAGAAAAAAATAAGGCTTGAAGGTACTTAAACCACTCCAGCATCCTAACCAAATTGAAGCACATCCATTCATAAATAAAACCATCACAGGAACCCCCATGAGGACATGTATCCTCCCAGCAGCTTCTGGAAAAAAATCATCAAAGCCCTCATCGATACTCTTGCAAAGTGTCACAAAGTGACTCACAAAGAAGTGCACCACACCTTCTGAGTCACTGCCACCAAGCACTTCCTGCAACAGTTTGGCCTTCCCATTGATGCTTTCTTCCCTTGATGGCTGCCTCCTCCAACCAAGAAACGCCTCGGCCTAATCCTGCTTAGCTTCCCTCGGAAATATAGCCTCAACAGGGGCAAAACAATTGGCACACTCTCATTTCTGAATGCCTCCCCAAACAACAGGATGGATTAGAAGAAATTGTTTTTCTAGCAACCCACTCCACCATGCACCTGATCTCAGAACCACCATCTCTGGCTACCTCCTGCTTCTCATTTGCAATATAAATGGGAATTTCTCAACTCCCAGCAGCCTAAGGCCACTGTTGCCAGAAGCCAGTAGATAAATCTGCATGACAAAACAGGCAAGAAGGGCAAGGAGACCCTTATCCTTGGATGACACACACACAGTTTTTTCTTCTGTAGTGTCTACTACCCCTGAATTTATAAGCAGCCATCAAAGGATAGGCTTTGTTTATGAAAAGAGGAACCGAAGTGGAAGGTGAGGGTATGTAAGAAAGGAGGTAGCAGTCTCCTACTTTTGCAAGGAAAAGTGACAGGAACTCAGAGCCAACCTTTTACTGTCATTCGGTGTTCATAGCTTCTGGTTGTACGGTAGAGCTATATTGGTCTGTCCAAGAGTCTGTGCCAGTGCCCTTCCTCTTCTCAGTATCTGACTCTTGCAACTTCCTGCTATTCTCCTGCTGCTTCCTACATGGCAGGAATTAAGGCAAAATGAAACACAGAGTGCCTCATGAGTTAGCCAGGAATATATCAAGCAAGAGGAGTTGGACAGGGACGTCAACAAGAAGGACAGTCATTGTCAAGCACCACGCTCACTGTTAAGTCTGATCAGTGCATTTAATAGTCATAGTGGTAGTAGCAGTAGCAGTAATAGCAGCACCACCAGTGGTAGTAGTGCTCACTGTTACACCTGACAAGTGCATTTAGTAGTAGTAGCAGCAGCAGTATTTGTGGTGGTAGTGCTAGTATTTATAGCCCACTTTTCATTGAATATGTCAATTCCACAGCAGGGAACAATGAAATTACACACACACAGCAGAATCCATAAAAACAGGTCCAATAAATATAATAAACAGATTAATGACTCTATCATAAAACAAACAAAAGTGAACAGCAGTAAGGATGATTAGAATGTTCAATTTAACCAAATACCTCTGTAAAGAAAACAGGACATTCAACTGATTATATAACAACAACACAATGGTTTTCGCACAAGTTCCTACCCATCTCTCACTGGGGCAGCATTTAGACAGGGAAATAAACCCAAGATATTGCATCCCTGGGTAATTCTTCAAGAAGGGAAACAGTAAGATGTATTACTCAGTGACATTACTGACTTAAAGAGGAAAGCTTAGAAAACAAAAATGAAATCTGGTTCCTCTGGCTTCTACTATAGTTAGCACCACTTCATTCTCTGCAATGATTGGAAATCTGGCATAGACATTTCTGTGTGTTCTTATTAAAATGAATATGTATAATATGAAAGAAGTGATTATCAACAACTGGGTCCAATTTTGTAGATATTCTATTCTATTCTATCATCTAAAGCAAGAACAAGGAATCCATAATCCTCCAGCTTCCATTATCTCTGACCATTGGTCATGCTGGCTGGGGCCGATGGGAGTAGGGCTTCAACGACATTGGAGGGCCACAGGTTCCCCACCTAAAGCACTGTTTCCCAATTCTCTGTAATATAAGAAAACATGTATCATGTCAGCTTCACAAATACTTTGAGGTTGTTTCCATGCAGCATAATTATCTTAAATTTGAAAGGATGGTGACTGGGCACTGACTAACTGATGTGATTAATGTTTTTATCTCAATCAAAGCCAACTCAAGTCTTGCACGTTTTCATTGCCTCCAGAGGTTTCACACATTTACATTTCCACTTCTCAAGCTGGAGAGCAAACAACCGAGCTTGCATGCAATTTCAACTTTGGGTTGCTTTACACAACATAAATTTCATATATGTACAACATATGTACTTGCATAGTTGACAGTTTCACTGTTTGGGCAAGTAGCACAAAGTCCCAACTGGTGACCTATTCAAGTGAAATGTACACATGGTATAATAGCACATCCCTAACATGTCACACATTTGATGGATGGAATTGATATATGTCTAGGAAATTAAATAAGGCTCAAAATAACGTGAAGAAAATGCAATGACAAACTTTGATTCCACGTTTTGTTATTGAAAATAATCATTATTATTTAAATTCACACCTGACTTTATTTATGAATGTACAGTGGTACCTCAGGTTACATACACTTCAGGTTACACACTCCGCTAACCCAGAAATAGTGCTTCAGGTTAAGAACTTTGCTTCAGGATAAGAACAAAAATCGGGCTCCGGCAGCACGGCGGCAGCAGGAGGCCCCATTAGCTAAAGTGGTGCTTCAGGTTAAGAACAGTTTCAGGTTAAGAACAGACCTCCGGAACGAATTAAATACTTAACCCGAGGTACCGCTGTATTTTGAAACACTTCAAATCTGCTTAATATTTTAAAATATTGAAGTGATATACAAAACTAGAACATTAACAAAATAAAAAGGTGTTATAAAAAAAGAAATTAGGAAGTTGCTGCATTATCCCACTCCCAGAACCTGTCTCTGTGGACATGAAATGGACAGGAATAGGATGCCTGGGTGGTGTTTCTGGATCAGTGAGAAACAGATGAGTCCTGGTACTGTCACCAGAAGGCCTGTTATTACAACACTTTCAGCCCACTCTTTCTGCACAAGGTTGAGCTAATGGCAGGCTAATGGCTTTTGGGTTCAACCCAACTAACTAAGCCTTGTTCATTGCTGTTGTTGCTAACAGCCTAATCCATTTCATTCTCTCTCTCTCTCTCTCTCTCACACACACACACACACACACACACACACACACATTTTCTCATGTGCAGCTTCAACCTTTGTTTGTTTGTTTTTCAAGGAAATTAATACCAAGGGGTTTTAGATAAATCCCCTCATATGTGACGGAGCTACAGAGCCCCCTAGGCTAGCTCTGGCCATCTCTACTGACCCCACTGGCCATGCTTCCTGCTAACTGCACCATTCAGCAAGTGTGGGAAGGAGTCCTATGTCATACCCTCCAACATCCGGGTGATCCAAATTGGGACGCTCATTTTTTTTTGGTCATGATTGAATTGGAGACATCTTGGCAGGACTGGTCTGAAGCAGAGGAGGAAAATGGGGAAGTGCCAGAACTGGACTCTGAGAAGGGGCTCAGTGGGCTGGGGGACAATTGACTCAGATCCCAGGGAGGAGCTGAGCAGACTGTCAGGGGAGAAGCCCACTTTGGTGTCATTGGATATCCCATGTCCTGCATCACAGAAAACTGACATGACTCCTGAGAGGTGGAAGGAGGAAAGGGAATGCAGGACAGCAAAGAGAACAAATTGCAGAAGGAACATTGGGGGGGGGGGGGTTTGCAGCAAAACCAGAAATCAATGAGAAGGGTGTGCAGGCACACACTGGAGGAGGAGGCAGTGGTCAACAAGCGCAGGAGTTGGACGTGCCACCGCCTCACCTTGCCTTATGGGCCCTATGCCCTGGGACCTTTTGATGAAGGGTGAACTTATAAATGTTATCAATCAACCAAGACTGAAAAATGACAAAACCCAAATGTTGTTTTAAAATGATCTTGTGTTGATATTGCTACCTAGGGTTCCAGTCCACTGATGTGAAACTCATGGCCTTCCATATGATGCTGAATGAGAGTTTCCATCAAGCCCAGCCAGCTTGGCCCAAGGGTCAAGGATGATGGGAGTTATAGTCCAGCCCATGCCTGAAGGGCCATAGTTCCCCTTCTCTGTTGCAGTCTATTCTGTCCGTGCCTCTTCTTTATTTCAGCCATTCATACACCACTTAATTACAATGGTTTGTAAGTGGCGGACAAGAAGTTCTGTACAATAACCCTTCACACTGACAACAGCTCTGACCTAATTTCTTTGACCTTGTTGTGTCTACATCTCACGACGTACCACTCCCTCTCCTTCGCCCACTCATTGCTGCCTTGCCATCCCTATTTTTGCAAGGGCCTCAAAGGCACTGGCTTCCAAGTTCTCTTTCCTTTCCCTATTTCCCATGAGGAATAAGACAGGGATGGATAACCTCTGCCCCCCCCCAGCTGTTGATAGACTTCAGCTCCTATCACACCCAGCCAGCATGGCCAATGGTCAGGGATGCTGGAAGATGAAGACTGACAGCACCTGGAGGGCTCCCTCCCTTGATGAAAGGCTTCAACATAAATACCATGTTAGACATGTGGAAACACCATGTTTCCACATACAGTGGTGCCTCGCAAGACGAAATTAATTCGTTCCGCGAGTTTTGTCGTCTTGCGATTTTTTTCGTCTTGTGAAGCACGGTGTCGGGAAAGTTTTGGAAAAGCTTCAAAAATCACCAAAGTCTTTAAAAACCTCAAAAAAGGCTACCACACCGCGTTCTATGAGTTGCTCCTCGAAGTCAAGTCGCAACTGTATTAACGGTGTTAAGAAAAAGGAAACAAACTTGCAAGACGTTTCCGTCTCGCGAAGCAAGCCCATAGGGAAAATCGTCTTGTGAAGCAGCTCAAAAAACAAAAAACCCTTTCGTCTAGCGAGTTTTTTGTCTTGCGAGGCATTCGTCTTGTGAGGTACCACTGTACTAAGGTGCACTGAAGGGAGCTCAGGTGGCACAATTTCCTTTGCATATACTGTAATAACAAAAGTGGTGTCATCAGGGCAGGACTTTGGGGTAGACATCAGCAAAAAGAGGGGCCGGATGGTCTCTATACACAGTTGGGCTGGCTTACCCAACTGAAGTAAGGGAAGTAATACGCATCACTTTCTAATGCAGGGGACCTCCATTTGAACATGGGAATCCAGAATAAACAACCACCTAACTGGTTGTTACTCATTTGTTGCATGTGATTTTGAGGTCTTCCCTCAAGCTAGCACTTCTCTTTCTGGGCGATTTGCATTTTCTAGGCATTCAAAGCACACTAATTTGCACTTGGGAAAATAGGCGATCCTTTCCCAAGTAGTGCAGCAGTTGTGTGCAATTGTGACAGCTGTTTAGAATGTAATCTGCCATTCCAAAGGAGCACCTAATGGATCCTGCCTGTTATATGAAGGGTGATGATGATTGACACAACTCCCCCACCCTGGCCTGTGTCATTTGGGGTCATTTTATTTATTGCTTTAGGGGCCGAGAGCTCCCCTGATGGACCGTTCCAGGAACATAAATCTAACCATAAAAACAACAACTGGTGTATGCAACACACCTCCTGCCCCCCACCAGCAGTGCTCTGCTGTTGCATGAACTTCTTCACATTTAGTGTCCTTAAGGCTGTAATACTTCTGTGTCTTCTGAGCCAGAGCACACATTTGCCCTATTAAAAAAAAAAAGAGGAGGAATTCGCAATTAGCTTTGAAAAGGACTTAAGCAGCACAGGGATAGCATATACTGACTGATCAACTTGACGAGTCCCCAGTCCTTAATTTTTACCCTGAATCACATAACGATAATAGCAAACTAGAGGGAAAAGAGCTGCCTCCTCCCAGCATCATCCGACACTTTCTTTCTTTTTCTTCCCCCTAACCTCTCCGGTTTTCCCTGCCTGCCAGCACCTAGCCTTGCTGTTTCTTCCCCCTCAACTTCTGTATTCCTGATCACACAGACTTTTGCAGCTTTTAGCCTTGCTCATTCCAGCCCTGAAGGACTCAGTCCCCAAATACATGAAAGTCCACCTCTTTCCCTACAGACCATCTCATCTGCTAACAACCAACAACAACCCTCTTGGTTGTTCCACTGCCCTCAGAAGCTCTGGGGGGGGGTGTGGCCTGGGAGACATCTGGCGCCTTCACTATATACGGTAGCTTTTGGCGAATACTGAAGATGCACCTCTTTACCCTGGCTTTGGGCATTAATTGATTAGAAAGGTGATTAGAGCATTTGAACTGACTGCATCATTTATCACAGTAAAATGATATAGTTGGAAGCAGCTGCAGACAGACTTAGGTAAAGGTAAAGGTACCCCTGCCCGTACGGGCCAGTCTTTGCCAGACTCTAGGGTTGTGCGCTCATCTCACTCTATAGGCCGGGAGCCAGCGCTGTCCGCAGACACTTCCGGGTCATGTGGCCAGCGTGACAAGCTGCAACTGGCGAGCCAGCGTTGACCCAAAGCAACATCAAAACCTGTACCTGAAATGTGCCTTTAACCATGCAGTCCTCAGGAGTAAATACTCAGTGAATCTTATTCCAAAATTAAATAGGTAATGGTAAGGTAAGAAAGAGGTAAAGGACCCCTGGATGGTTAATCCAGTCAAAGGCAACTATGGGGTTCCGGCGCTCATCTTGCTTTGAGGCCGATCGAGCCAGCATTTGTTCACAGACAGCTTTCTGGGTCATGTGGCCAGCATGACTAAACTGCTTCTGGCACAACAGAACACCGTAACGGAAACCAGAGCACCAGGAAGCGCCGTTTACCTTCCCACCTCAGTGGTACCTATTTATCTACTTGCATTGGCATGCTTTCGAACTGCTAGGTTGGCAGGAGCTGGGACAGAACAATGGGAGCTTACCCCTTTGCGGGGATTCGAACCACCAATCTTCCAATCGGTAAGCCCAAGAGACTCAGTGGTTTAGACCACAGCACCACCCATGTCCTAAATGGGTAATGGGTTGAAGTCTAAAAGGAGATGATCCATGAGGCACAGGGGCCTGGAACAGACAATTTTTTAAAGCCTCTGTCTAACCAGTGACTGTTACTAATGGGGCGTTCACACACAACACCCTCCCATGCAATCATCACATGCATGAAAGGCAGAGGAATGTACATGCTGGCCATGCCCCCCACCCCAAATCCCAGTGTAATCAGTGGCTTCACATTTGGTGTCAGTGTGAAGGGCCCCAGGTGCAAACAGAACTACCTGAATGAAGGAGCCCTTACATATGCATGTGTAAGGCCTCTGCTCATTAGAGCTGAATGTGCAGCTGCCATGGGTCTGGACCAGTTAGTATGGCAGTGTGGCATGACCAGTGGGTGTGATCCTGCTGCCCGTCATGTGGGGTGCTAAGTGAGCACACCATAGATCATTGTACAAGTTCCACATGTTGATTGTGCATCCTTTATCCTTAATCTATTACCCATCAATATCACTGAGGTGAGACTTAACTAGGGGAAGGCCTCCGAGCCGGTAGAAGATGGTGAAGATGTCCTGTATAAATCTCCATTTGTGATCTCTGCCCCTGAAGAGGTCTGAGTAGCATTGCAAGGAAAGATCCTGTTCCAAGAGCTAGAAACAACATAAGCAAAAGAGATGCCTCTCCAAGCAAACTGAATTTCAAAAGTGGAGGATAAGCAGAGATGTTTTATTACGTTTTTATATATGCTGCAAGCCAGTCAAAGTGGTTGGGGCAACCCAGTCAGATGGGGGGGGGGCTATAAATAGTAGAATTATTATTATTATTGACTAGAACACCCATATTTTCATCAGAGAAATGTGGGATGGTATGCGTACGATTTACTTCTTATGGAGCAGGTGGGAAGAATACTAGTACTAGTTGCTTGCCTTTCCTTCTGCCTCCACAAATAAAAGGACTTGCAGGGGAAAGACAAATTGTTTTTGTTTATAGAAGTTGGTCGTTCAGGGGAAGCGGTCTGCAATATTCCCGAGGGAGGCATCCGGGCTTCAGTCAGCTATGGCCTTCCATAGAACTCATCGATGGGTTTTATGAAGCGATGTGTCAAGGAAGTGGGGGATGCATTGGCTAGATGTATTTCGGGCTGAGGGTATGGAAAGGAGAACGGGCAGAGGTGTGCAAGAGAGCGCAGGAGACTCTGGGACACTTGAGGGTGGAAAGATCACGGGCTGGGAAGTAATGAGAAACACGGACAAAAAAGCAAAGTGGCGACACCTCTTTTTCGTGCTCAAATGCAGTACTTCAAAAGCGACTCTTCCAAGCGCGACTGTTCTCCAGAATCCTTATAAAACGCCCCATTCAACCGATTGCATTTGCACGTGTGCCGCAAATTCCGCATCGCTTCCTAAGCCTCTGCGTTTTATAACCCGCGTTTTTTTCGCTCGTTTGAAAAAAGACCGGGCGGTCGCTGAAGCAGGAGAGCGCGCGCGAGGAGATTTTGTTTCCCCCTCCACCCCACCCCATGTCGGATCCGTTTCCTGCAGCCCGCCCCTTGGCGAAGGGAGGAAGAAAATAAGATTTGAAAAGTCTGACCGACTTCCTCTATTGCCGACTGCGGCTTGGTCGGTTTGCAATCGAGCGGTTCCGAGGGAGCGGCGTCCTTGGCGCCCCGTGACCCCTAGGAGTCGCTGCAGCGGGAGGCTCGGCGGAGGAGCCGCCATGGCCGGCTGGGGAAGCGAGAAGGCCGCTCCTCCGCCCGTGACGTCAGCAGCCGAACGCTGAGGCTGAGATTTCAGGGCAGGAGGGGCTGCTGGTCGGAGATCCGGCGGAGGGCGACTCCCAGTGCAGCCGGGCCTCCGCCTCCGCCCGCCCCCGACGTAGGCTTAGCCCCCCTGCGCTCTCCCTGCCACTCCTTGCCCGGGGCTGAAGGAGAGACGAGGCGGTCGCCACCCGCCCAACCTGTTCGCAGACAGGTTCTGCCTGCCCAGGACGACCTCCGCGCTCAGGCGTTCCTCTGGGCTGCGCCTGGGAGAGGGGGCAGGCAGGCGCCCCCACAACTGCAGCTCATCCCTTCTGGAAAAGTTGCTGTTAGTTGCCCCAAAGAGACCATTCATCCCACGGCTTCCTCTCACGCAAGAGTAAAACAAAACACACCAAAACCAAGTTCTCCAAACCTGCAGCCTCCAAATCGCATGCATGCTAACAAGGAAAGCAAACTCGCCTTGGAGTGCTGCGCAAATGCGCCTGTTGCTACATTCAAAAGTAGGCCTGGATCTCTCTCCCGTTTTTTAAAAAGTACATTTTAGAGCCGAGCCTCCCTCCAAGGAACTCGGTCCTGAGTGTGTATAGTGTACCTCGCTCGCACTCCACTCCCCACCCCGCCGTCCCGCATCCCAACAGCCCACTAAGGCTAAGTATCAGTCCGAAGGGTCAAACGCTGAACTTCCTAGCGAAGGCGGGATTTGAACCTGGAACTTTGCGGCTGAAGTCAAACGCTCTGTCTCAAGCCATGCATTACTCCCTCAAGGGAAGGAAGATAACTTTGGGGCCCCATTCAACATTTGACCACGAAGTCCACTCCGCCTTATGTACCCTCCGGACATGATTCCCCCTTGCAAACAGACTCCCCCCCTACTCTTTACTAGAAGAAAGTGGTTGGCCCTAATGATCCAGCCTTTTCCAGTAAACGCATCCAGTTTCCTCCCAGCCTCCCTCCCGTCCTGCCTCCAGCAGAAACTCCCCCCCCCCCGAGAAAGAGAAGGCGCGGGGTGGGGGGACGACCCTCTTCCTAAGGTCTCCTCCCCCAGAGATGGTCGCGGGAGGAGGAGGCTGTCCATCGGCGAGAAGGGCGGGGGCTGGCGGCTCCTGCTCTCCTTCCTTCCCTCCCTCCTCCTTTCTCTCCCTTTCCAAGTTTCTGCTCCTCCCTCCTTCGCACAAACTTTCCCGTCGCTCTTGCTCGGCGCCCGGCTAGAGCTCCTTTCGGTGCGCGGCGGATTCCTCAGCCAGCCAGCCAGCCAGCCAGCCGCGCCTCCCCCCCTCTTCCTGCTGCCCTGTCACCTTCTCCCCCCCCCCTTACCCAAACGATCCAGAGCCACAAGCTGCTGCACCGGCGGGACCACCACCCACCCTTCCCCGGACGGAGCACGGAGTAAGTAAGCAAGCAAGCGGGCGGGCGAGCGCTCCCATCCCGGCCTTGGAAACTCTCCGGGAGAGGAAGGAGAGGATTCGTCTCTATTGCGCCCCCCTTTTTCCACACAGATGTCCCGGGCTGCGGGGGGAGTTTTCCCCGCCCCCAGCCCCTTCCCATATTTATCCACCCCCAGACCCAAACCTCGACCCCCCCCTTTCTCCCGCCCATGGAATTGGTCACGCTAGGAAGAGAAAAGTTGAAGGGGGGGGGAGCCCATTTTCTTTCTACCCCCTTGCCCCCCCCCCCGGGTTTCAGCCATGCCTTGTTGCGGTTTTCCTCTGGGAAAGAACATTGTATCCACCACTTTATGTCTATGGAGCCTGTCTTGGGCAGCTACTCTTTCCTTGGGGGCAAGTTTCCCTGCTCTCAGGGCTCGCTTTGCTGGGAGCTCCAAACCCTTGAAAGAAAAAGGAAAAACAACAAATCCTACACTGTCCTTTTGGGGGTACACTCAGAGATGCCTGACGTCGAGTCATGGTTCCTGCTCCGTTTCAAGTTCTGAAGTCCGTGGCCTGTAACAGAGCTGGATTAATTTCCTCCTTATATATAGTTATGCTTTGTCCGTCCCAGTTGGTTGTAATCAGAGCCTGTCCGTCTGCCAAAAGGGCTTTCGTGTGTATGATCCAGACTGTATATTGATAACTAGAATGAAGCATATATCTCTGTATAAAAATAGGTTATATAATCTTTCTGGTCTCTCGGGCATCACAGTGTTGCTCTTACGGACGTTGTGAGTTTTTAAAAATCTTATAATATTCATATTATTTATTAACATCCAAGAGGAAGTCTTTTGAAGCAGGATTTGTTCTCCAGCGTGCCTGTATCTATTGCCAGCTTGAACCTAGGCCATAGGGCCGCTGTGTTGACAACTCATGGATTGCACAAACACATTTCCTCAATTAATTACCTTTGTGTGTGTTATGTGCGTAATGCTGTGTTTCTCACTCGTTGGTCACGTGCGTAAAAACAAATGCTTTGGTAGATTCGTTGTATGTGTAGATTTATGTTGTATTGCGGAAAGTTACATTTGGAAGTTTATAGTACTGATGTGTGTGTGTGTGTGAGAGAGAGAGAGAGAGAGAGAGAAGGGGAGGGTGGGGAGAAGGACGAGCAATTTAATTGGAGAGCGGGGAAGGGAGAGGATATGACAACTGTGTTAATATTGAAAACCCAAGATGGGATGGGCTTGACCAGTGTGTTAAATAGCCACCCTATATCAGTCATAACGGGATCCAGTTCTGACTGATTAGTTCTGGGCAGCTGACCTACAGTGTTAATGGTTTAACAAAGAAATAGGGAAGCTGTGAGATCAGAGGGCAAAGAACTAAAAAGAGAGGTCTCTTGAGGGTTTCCTATTGTCTGTCATAATCCTTGGTATTTTGGTTGTTGCACCAGGGCAGGCGTACTATGTCAGGCCCTTTCTCCCTTCCATTTAATAGTTTTCTCAATGGCTGCAATGTTTTGGAGGCTGCCGCTTGCCTGTTCTTTGTAGAGTTCTTATGGATGTGCAGGGAACATTAACGAGTGAAACTGGGGAGTTTCTTCTAGGTCATATACGTAGCCTCCTGTGAATAAGGCAAAGCATTATTGAGGAGCTCTTGTATATGGGACTTCTAAGAGGGAGGCACTTTGTACTCCAGGCCACTTTCTGATGGTGAGGCCTTGCAGGCAGGTTGCTGTTTGGTCATGGCTCTGCAGGGCTGGATGTATGGTTGGTCCTGCAGGCCTAGACATGCAAGAGCTTACACCGTTCAAGGGAATAGCTATCTCGAAAACAGCACCTGGGTTGCACTGTATGCTACTGCATGAAATATAACCTCCCAAATAAAGACATGCTGCTTTGGGGAGATTGTTCCACCATTGTCTTTTAAGCTGTCTAAGCTGTGAAGTTTGTGCCATGATGAAACATAAAGATAATAGGGCTTTTACTTGCTTTTAGGTATGGGGTAGGCGCTTACCTGTCCTGGGAAACTGAAGCAAGGGATTGTGGGCAAGGTTTCAACTTTCCCATGGTGATTGTGAGCAAGACATACAGCCAAGTATAATTGCATGTACCCCAATTTCCTCGTAAATCAGTGCAAATTTCCTATGGGTGTACTCAAACAGTATACACACTTACGTATCTGGGAGTAAGCCCCACTGAAAACAACAGGAATTTCTTCTGAATAAACGTATTTAGGATTATGCTGTAATATATTGATTGAGTGAGTGCTTAATAATTGCAATCACAGTTCCAGCGGATATCCTCCAAATGTTTACTAGTAAACTCGGAGTGATATATTTCATTTCCAGAAAGCCATTAGGCTGCTGTGTTGTTCTAGAAATATTATGGTTTATTATTATGTATTTGTATTATGGAAGCAGAAAAGAGCTATTCTGAGTTTTTACTGGATATCACCCACCCCAAACCTCCTAAGAACAAGTTTGAAGTTCCCTCCCTTTTGTTTCAAAGTAATTACATTTAGCACCAACAACTGCTGTGTTCTGCCTTTGTAGCCCTGCTCTTCAACCTTAGAAGTGTC
This sequence comes from Podarcis pityusensis, assembly GCF_964106645.2. Lineage (NCBI taxonomy): Eukaryota > Metazoa > Chordata > Lepidosauria > Squamata > Lacertidae > Podarcis > Podarcis pityusensis. Next base: position 47,210,758 of record NC_138030.1, read on the forward strand.
TGTATATTAACATGCAAGGCAAGATGGTGATTATTGGGTCATTTATAGCTTCTCCATACTTTCTTATTTATATAAGGCTGTAAGTCTAGTCATAAAAGGTCAGTTGGAGACTTCATAATGATATGCATGCCTGTGGGTCTCTGTGTCTCCAGAAATGTTCTCTTTATGGAGGGTTAACACTGGTGTTGAAACTACGTATGTGTCGTGGGGATCTGAAATCCATTGACTTCCCACATTAGCAAGTTTCAAATCCAATTTTGAACCTGAAGAAGTGACTGTAAATCTTACTAAACTTAAGCCCAAACTTCCTACCTTTTGGTAAGAAAACAAACTTTTCAATCTGTGAAATTCTTGGATGTGAAACCATAATTTCACTACACCATTTTAATTTTGCAGACATATTAGCTTTCATATTATAAGATTTATAGCTTTGGTTAGAAAGTTTTTACATTACTTTACTCAACACATGATTAAAAGTATTGCTTCAACTTGGAAGTTAAAACACATTAAAATGCTACTGTAGACAAGTTGCTGTATATTTTGATAGGCGATAGTTGGTGTTTGGTAGTTTACATGCCCGCTGCACCATTTAAAACTTATTTCCACTTTATTAATATTCCAGTTACAGAAAGGGAGTCAAATAGCTGCTAGCTTTAATATTTTCAAAGGCAAAATTAGAAGACAATACTTATTGTCTCTCTCCTGCAGAAGAGCAACAAGCTGTAAACCAAAGTACAAATCTTAGTTACAGCTTGCGGTTTGTCTACAGTGAGACAAACCATGAGTCCCCGTTCAGACAATGTGCTAAGCCAAATCATGACTTAGTTTACACAGTTCAACAGCATCAGAGGAGGAGCAAAGCGACTGGTTTTTTTGGCAGCCTACATGCTCATGCTAAACCTACTTTCTTTCTTTTTTTATTATAAGATATTTATTAAGATTTTCAGAAAATTACAATATAAAAATGAAAAAGAAAAAGAAAATACAAAATAAAAATGATTAAAAACCACTCAGTTTTTCCATTACTTATTTTTCCTTAGCTTGTTTCCCGGACCTCCTCGTACCTCCCTTTTTTGTATTCCAGTTCAATTTGTTGGTTCAGCAAATCCTTACCCTCTTTATTTATCCTAATCTTTGGTCTTAAAATAATAACGTTAGATTTTTACCTGTTAACAACCCATTTTTCATATTCCCTTGAAGCATTACAGCTGGAAACCACTTAATTTCTATCCAACATCATTCTAACATTCATTAATTTTACAATTATTTCTGTAGGTAGTCTTTGAATTTATTCCAATCTTCTTCCACCGACTCTTCTCCCTGGTCTCGGATTCTGCCAGTCATTTCTGCCAGTTCCATATAGTCCATCAGCTTCATCTGCCATTCTTCCAAAGTGGGTAAATCTTGTGTCTTCCAATACTTTGCAATGAGTATTCTTGCTGCTGTTGTGGCATACATAAAAAAAGTTCTATCCTTCTTTGGCACCAATTGGCCGACTATGCTAAACCTACTTTCAGGCAGACGTAGGGTTTTGGTCTTAAGCATCCCCAAATGTAAGAGCACAACCATTTTAAACTGCCAGGGACCGTGTGATTTTTGCCTAGAAGTCTGACTTCAAACTGAGCTAGAAGTAATGGCAATTGTCACAATCTGATACATTTTGTGAAACAAGTTTGACAGCTCTTGGTCCAGTTTCCTTGTGAGACCTGAGCTTGTCTTATAGAAACCACCAGTCCTATTGACAGTAACTGACCATCCCTAATTGCACTTTCAGTAGAGAGCAGAGACTGGATGTGCCAAGGATCTGGAGTCTTCTCCCCTACTTTTGCTGTGTTTGGGAATACTGTATAGACATGTCAGATGAGAGCTTTCCCCTCTTGCTGTTATCTGGCTTGCTTCATATGAGCAAACTCTTGAGTGGGATGCATAATGAATTGATCCTACTTGGATGTGATTCGTAGAGTGCTGGTTACTAGGTCCTTTCACAGTCTCATTGTAATAACGCAGGTCAGAAAAGGCCATGTGCAGATTTGTTCATCAATGTCTATAATATTGGTGTTCCTTTGTGGCAGGGGTTTGCGGACCTGTGACCCTGCAGGTGTTTGTTTGTTTGTTTATAAAAATATTTCTAGATCACTATTTCATTAAAAAAATCAATGTGGTTTATAATAAAAAATATTTAAGACCAGAAAGTATTTTCTTTAATCATACTACTAGCCTGAGATTTGCGGCCATTATGGCTCCCCTTGCCCGCAGCATACACTTACCAAATGTATATTCTATATTTTAGGTGCATCCTTCATATAATCTAGTTCCATGTGTATCTGTGTTACCTTGGACCAGAAGAAATGCTGAGTTCACTGAACCTCAATCAGGGATGCTGAACAGTGATAGGCCTAGATATCGGAGGCAGGTATAGGGCTACCAATGGACTAGGAAAAAAATAGTATTTATCTGCTATATAGGCAAAGTGTAAGGGTAGGCTTCAATAAAAATTAAACAAGAGATTGCCCTCATCTTCTGCATGCGGACTTCCCACAGACATCTGATTTCACACTGTGAAACCAGGATGCTAGTCTAGATGGGCTTTTGGTCTGATCCAGCAGAGTTCTTATGTCAGATTGATTTGCAGACATTAACAGGTGACACTTTTCATAGCATGGAGATAAGCACGTTGCTTGCTCATGTCTACAAGCCATATTACACAAGAGTCAGGACCAGTGAAAAGGTGTGCAACCTTTTCCTGTAATTGACTGGCATGTATGATGTGTATTATGCAAAAAAAAAATATTGTAATACATTTTAATTTCCAATAAAATAATGTGTTTTGAAAAGTGGCTAACCTTAGGCAAGTAAGGCCATTTAATCTACAGTCTGAATAGTTAACTTTTCTCTAGAAACATCATCACTGGATGCAGGTGAGTACATTTGGAAGAATTCGGTTTATGCTTGAGAGTGCACCAAGGATGGGGAACTTTTTTGAGCCAGCTTTGACTAGTGAGTGGGACAGTTCATCTATCAACCTCTGGATTGGCCCATAGCCTGGACATTCTTCATGCCTGGTCTACATGGACTGGTAGCAGCTCTCCAGGATTTCAAACAGGGGGTCTGCCAGCCTTACTTGGAGATGCCAGGGATTGAATTTGGGACCTGGTGCATACAACACAGGATGCGGGTGGCACTGTGAGTTAAACCACAGCGCCTAGGACTTGCTGATCAGAAGGTCAGCGGTTCCAATCCCCGCGACGGGGTGAGCTCCTGTTGCTCGGTCCTTGCTCTTGCCAACCTAGCAGTTCGAAAGCACGTCAAAGTGCAAGTAGATAAATAGGTACTGCTCTGGCGGCAAGGTAAACGGCGTTTCTGTGCGCTGCTCTGGTTCGCCAGAAGTGGCTTGGTCATGCTGGCCACATGACCCAGAAGCTGCACGCCGGCTCCCTCGGCCAATAAAGCGAGATGAACGCCGCAACCCCAGAGTTGGTCACGACTGGACCTAATGGTCAGGGGTCTCTTTACCTTTACCTTTACATACAACACAGATACTCTGTCACTGAGCTGTGGCCTGTGGTGCTGGGAGCACTCTAGTTTTCTAACTCTGTTGAGTGGGGACAAAGACATTTGACTCTTTTCCCTGTCAAAATGATTGAAAGCACTCACACATGTCCTCTACCTTCTGCAGTAATGGACCATGGTGTAACTGTCAGGATTTTGGAGGGGCATTAAAAGAACCCTTCTGCATCAGCCCAAAGGCCTTTATAGTCCAGCATTTTGTTCCCACTGTGGCCAACCAGGTGCCTATGGGAAACCCGCAAACAGTTCCTGCATGCACTCAAGATGGTCAGCCTTATAATTTAACACTCACCTTGTTACCTATGGCAAGCCATTGTTGCCCTTAAATTAAAAAAAGAAAACGTTCCCAAGGCAGCTGAGAACCGCAACAATAAACAAAGAGCAAAATAACCCCTGCCAGGCTTAATTTGGCATGTGCACCACAGGTTCCCTATGTCTGCAGTATGAGGCACAATCTTATACAGCCTTGTGCTATCAAATGAGGGGCACTGTAGGATGAGAGAAATTAGATATACATGGTGAAATGTCTAGCAGTTTGAGCTTTGTGCATTTACTCAGAAGTAAGTCCTGTCAAATGCGATGGATAAGCCTGATGATATTGCCTCCTAATGGTGTAACACTGGGCAATAGAATAAATGTTATGAGTAAATGTTGTGGAGGGATGTAGTATGAAGGAAAATAAATTACCGTTGTTGCTATCTGGAGATCCCAGCATCTTCAATCAAAATTTATAGGTTTGTTTGTTTGTTCATTGTTTGTTTGTTACTACTACTACTACTACTACTACTACTTCTACTTTATTATTTCTACCCAGCCCATTTGGCTGGGTTTCCCCAGCCACTCTGGGTGGCTTACAGCACATATAAAAACATAATAAAACAGCAAATGTTAAAAACTTCCCGATACATTGCTGCCACCAGATGTCTTCTAAAATTTGTGTAGTTCTTTATCTCCTTGACATCTGAAAGGAGAGCATTACACAGGGAGGGCACTACTGCTGAGAAGGTCCTCTGCCTTATGACATTTGTATGCTATCCACTAAGACTAAAGTTCTGCACAACATCAAATGATTAAGTAAAAAACCACTTTAATATAAAGGAAAACATGAAACCATTAAAGGGCAGAAACTACATAAATACAACAGAACAGAACTCATCACCCCCATCCTCCAATTAGAAATGGGTTAAAAAGTTAGATCCAGATTACCAAAATTACTTAAAAGGTCCAGGTGAACACAAAGGCCTACAACTGGTGGTGAAAAGACTACAAATCTGGTGCTAAAAAAGCTTCCCTGTGAAGATTCTGTAATCAGAGATAGATAAAACTTATATTATTTATACCTCACCCGTCTGGCTGGGTTGCCTCAGCCACTCTTTCTGGTGATTGCAGGTCTCACTTCATTTGCCATTGGCACCTGGAGTAGAGCTTTTGAAGTTTTGGTGGATGCGTATGGGAGGTGATGGTCTTACAGTTAGCCTGGTCCCAAGGTGTTGGGGGCTTTGAAGGTAAAAGCCAGCACTTTAAATTGGACTCAGAAGCTGACAGGGGGCCAGTTTAGCTGACAAGGCACAGGTGTAATACAGTCAAGGCAGTCCAGTCCCTGTTAATGATCTTGCGGCCATGTTCTGGACCAACTGCATTTTTAAAGACAGCACTGTGTTGCAATAACTTATGAACAGGGTTACAAGAGTATGGGTAATTTTGGCCAAGTGATCTCCCTCCAGGTACGGTCACAGTTGGATATAAACTGAAACTGCCGAGATCACTGGAGCCTCTAATGGCAATGTTGGATTAATAAGTACCTACAGACTATGAGCCTGATCCTTTGGGAACCATTCACCTGGGTGGATGAACCACCAGCCAACAATACCTCCATCTTGTCTGGATCAAGCTGACCTTCATCCAGTCCATTACCATGCTTAAACACTAGTTCTGGACAACCACAGCCCCACCTGTCTGATGAGAACTAGAGATAAAGCTGGGTATCAGCGGTGTATGGGTGACGCTTCAGACAAGATCTCCTGATGACCACTCCCAGTAGTTTTGCGTAGATGTTAAACATTATGGGAGGACAAGTTGAACTCTGTGGAACCCCGGCACTCTCCAGTGAAAATAATTAAGGCAAAATATTGGAAGTGAATTTTTGACTCCTCTTTCTTTTCTTTTTTTAAAGCACTGAATTAAGACTAGGATTTACATGAACACCTGGCAGTAATCTAAATCCACCCCCATACAAGTCATTGGTGAAGTTTTGCTAGGTGATGTCAGTGCTAAGTTATTTAGATTTTCCTCCTTTGGGTGACATGAACAGGATGCTCTACTGGGTCCTGTTTTTAATCCAGATCTCCAGAATACATATCTGCTTACTGCCACATTGGGCCACAAACACCGCTTGTATGTGACACAGGTCATTATAACTTTAGGTCTCTGCCGAAACATGCTAGAACATGATTAAAACACTTACAAATGTTATATAACAACAACAACAACAACAACAACAATAGAAAAACTCCAATAACAACAAAGGCTGAAACACTTAGTTGATTTATGGGTTAATCAGTTAACATAATTTAATTGATTCAGAAGGTGTCTTAAATTACTTGGGCAGCAGCTTTAGATATAGATATAGCAGATGTTTTCAGGAGGTATGCCCCATATGACACATGTTGCAACATGTGTACGTAATCTAAAAACAGGGCTATTGTGTTCTTATGCAAAGTTAAGCAGGTTAAATCCATCTATAAAGATTCCTCTTGTTGTGTGATATTGCTTGTAAGATATTAATGGCGGGCGGGAACATACTAGGCAGTGTTTGTGCTTGCCTGTGCATAGGTCAGTCTTCCCCATCCTGGTATCTTCCAGATGTTTTGGCATACAACTCCCATCAACCCTTACCATTAACCTTGGTAAGGGAAGTTGCAGCCCCAAACAACCAAGGGTGTTTGGAGGGCACCAAGTTGGGCAAGTCGGTCCTAGACAATGGACTAGTTTTGATATAACACAAACCATAATTTAGTGTTGTGAGAACGAGCCTTCCCCAGGGCTCATGCACCTCCCTCCAGTGTGGCCCCAAAGAGGAGTTCGGAAGCTTTCATTTCTGTTTTAGATTAACTGCAGCTTCCTGCATTGTCTAAACCTGCAAAAACGGTGGTTCTCTTAACTATAGTGAGTTGAAACAAGCCCACTTCAAACCATAACTTATGTAGCTGGCTTCTTCTTACTACTCATAGTTAACCCTCACAGCAGTTTAGGGTTCAGACAAGACATTAAACTGCTGTTAATGTGAAAGAGAAAAGAAGAGGGAGTGTGAGAACTTGAGGCAATGCTTCTTTTTGTGTCTGAATGCAACCATTGATGTTAACCATTTTGCCACCCGTGGTAGAGTGGTGGAAGGAATATTTTGTTTTAAACTTGCTTATATGGATTTTACCATATGGTGTTATGCATTTTTTAAATTGTAAATCACTTTGATATTCATCATTGCAATGCTTTAAATTAGGTGAATGTCATGTAGCACAACTATCATGTTTGTCTGTATCATCCAACACTAAGAGACTAGCCATGTAATTTAAAAAATGATGATACTGCAATCCATTCCTTGTTGTCAATCTGATTGAACTTTCTGAGGTTGAAAATATTTCCCCAAACTCAAGGGACCCAGTTGTTATTTCCATAAATTTACCCCCTCCCAAGAAAAAAAACAAGTTTTGATACTGACCCTCACACGTTTCCAGTGGTGTATTTAAACATCCGCCTGGTAGCCATAGGTGACAAAGAGCTGCAGACATGCACGTGAGCATGGATGGATGGAAGATGGATGGAGCACGCCATCCCTCTGCGACCAGCACAGAAACCTAGGGGGAGTACTCATAGAGCACCCACATAGAAGTGGGCTCCTGTTGCAGGCGGGACAGAGCCCTTAATGGCTTAATCCCTCCTCGGCAAGCCTCCAGCCTCTAATTAATTTGGATAAAGGCTCCATAGCTCAAGTCTGAGGTTCATTCTCCGGCATCTACAGGAATGTCTGGGGAAGACTTCTGCCCAAAACCCTGATGATCTTCTGCGTCACTATGCACAACACTGAGCTAGATGGATCAGTGGGTCTGATTTGATGTAAGGCAGCTTCCTGGTTTGCTTCCTAATTCTGACCGCTAGTGTTGAGAGGTATTTCAATAAAGCCATAAGGCGGCTGCAAAGCATTAATGTTTTTTTAAAAAAATAAAAAATGGATATTGTCAACATGTGTCATCACTTCATTTTTCAGCCTCCTTCCCCCAAATCTTTTATTGAATAGAGGGAATATGATACTGGTACATGGGAAATATTAATGCCTACCTTTTCCACGTGGTGAACTTTACTTGCATTCCACCTTCAGGCTTATGAAAACTTTTGTTACTCCCAGGATTACTTTTCTTCAAAGCTTGTAATAAGTTTTATTCACATTCTTACAACTATTGGGTGAGGCATGATGTCGCAGTGTAACTGCTCTTTGCATTAATGTTTTATGAACTGTAGAATAGTAAATTCATAATTTCTATCAGTTTGATAGATTTTACAAAAGTATTTCTGGGTGTCTTACAGTCGTGGTGTATGTGCTTGGGTGGGGAGGGGGGGTGAGGCACCTCAAGCTTGTGCCATCAGTTTGGATGAACTGACCCTCATAAGAAATGAGGATATAATATAAATGGTGTGTGTCTGCTTGACGCAGAGCGACTGGGCTGCATATGCTTTGGAAATGCACCTTCTGGTTGGTTTGTTTTTTATCCTCATCACTTGACACATTACCTTCTAAAGGAGTTACAGTGGTACCTCGGGTTAAGTACTTAATTCGTTCCAGAGGTCTGTTCTTAACCTGAAAGTGTTCTTAACCTGAAGCACCACTTTAGCTAATGGGGCCTCCTGCTGCCGCCGCACTGCCAAAGCCCGATTTCTGTTCTTATCCTGAAGCAAAGTTCTTAACCTGAAGCACTATTTCTGGGTTAGCGGAGTGTGTAACCTGAAGCGTTTGTAACCTGAAGCGTATGTAACCTGAGGTACCACTGTACTTGCTCTTTTGTTTCTGGCATAGGACTTGTGGACTTTCTGGCGTAGAACAGCTGCAGTGACATCCCCAAGGACTTCTGAGGCTTGCTACCTCACTGCAGAGGAAACTACCTAGGAGAAACAGGGATAGAGGTGTTAAAACAGGCTTGGTTCTCATTAGAATTCTCATATTTAGGACTGGACAATCTGCAGTGGAAATAGAGGAGGAGCCCACCCTAGTTTAGCCTCTTCCATCCCATCGCTAAACAAACTCAAAAACAGTCTCCTTCTGCCCAGCCCAAAACAGCTCCACTGGCCTCTGCCTGAGGAGCGAGGTGCCTATGAGCCAGCTTCCCATTCTACCTATGAGCTCCCCATTGGCAGTAGCCCACAGAAAATCCTAAATTGGGGCATTCTAGGGGTACGGAGGGGTTGACTCAGACCAGGATCCTCAGGATCCACTGTTGTCACTTGACAGTATTGGGATTTACCTGGGTGTGATTGCTACACTTTATACACCTACACTTTATAGCCTATAAAGCAGGCCTTGCCTGCCCCCTCCCCACCTTCTGCCACAGCTGCCATGAGCATTGGGGCCGTGGATTCGGCAGTGGAGACTCTGTTCTGCCCTGCCCTGCTGCTGTCTGGCTCAGTTTGGATTGCTCTGCCATGTAGCATCTCTTAATATCTTCAAAGATTTCCAGTCACCCATCAATTTGCAGTGTTCTTTATGCATGTTATAACGGAAGCATAGGAAATATGCTTCTGATATAACATGACACGAAATGGCCAGCCCCTAAAATGTGCATGTGAGAATGAATGCGTGTGTAGAGTATATTCGTGTGTGCATATGAGCATGCAGTGGTACCTTGGTTCTTGAACATAATATGTTCCAGGAGTCCATACTCCCGGAACCATTCAAAAACCAAGGCGTGGCTTCCGATTGGCTGCAGGAGCTTCCTGCAATCAATTGGAAGCCACGTCGGAAGTTCGGCTTCCGAAAAATGTTAGCAAATTGGAACACCTGCTTCCGGGTTTGCGGTGTTTGGGATCTGATTTGTTTTGGCTACTAAGCCGTTTTCCCAAGGTATGAATGTAAATGGTGGGTGCTCGGTATGTGAAGTGGTGAGTGGGGTGTGTGTGACCCTGCCCATTACCAGCTCTGATCCTGTCCACATTTCCCATAGCCACTTTTATTTTGGACCCGTCCACCTTTGGCATGCAGCTCTTGGAAGGCTGGCCCCGAGGGAACGTGACTCTTTGTTTGACATCGGTTCCACACTCCTGCCATAAGCTATAGAAAGTGACACTAGAGTAACGTATCTCCTCTGGCATCAAGATTTGATTTGGAATCTCCATTTTACACTGCAATAATGGAAAAGCACAATGTGTCTGCATGCAAGTGAAAGAAGCAGTGTGTGCATTCACCGGAGTGCTGACTTTTAAGTTGGGAGAAGGCTGAGGAGGTGGTAGAGGTGGCAATGTACGGTAATTAAATTTTCTGTTACTGTCTCCGAGGTATATTTTGTACAGGACAGTGTCTGCTGTGCTGTTTGAACATGAGTGTGTGCCAATTTAGACACATTTAGATATCAAATGAAGTTTATTGTGTATCTTATGCAGGTGTTCTGCTGTTTGTATGCATCGTGGTAACTTGCATGTACCGTGCAATAATTATTTTGGAAATCTGGATGATTGTCATCCGTTTGATCTTTCTTTGTGAAATTAGCAGCTATCAATCCCATCTCTTGTCTAAAATCATAGTGCAGGATAGTTGTCTCCCAGCAATCTTCAGCTTGGGGATATTACCAGTGGTCTACATTGCAAGATTGTCATAAGCCACTACGTTTGTTCTCTCCTCCAACCGGTCCGCAATATTGATGCTTGGAACTACAGCACGGAAGTGCCATTCATCAATTGGCCTCAAATACATGGGTGACAGGGCTGCACTTCATTGCAAGGTTGCTGTAAGCCACCTCTCACAGTCTTGGGGAAACACACTCCTCCCATGACTCAGGCCTCATCCTCTACAATACAGGGGTATCAACGCTAGATAGTTTCTGTGTTCCTTCTTGATGCTGGACACATTGTTAAGGTCTTCAACAAGAATTGAATTTGAATTTGAAGATCTGAGTTTGAAAGAAGCTTTAGCTTCTGGTTTTTGGAGGTGGTGTGAGTGCAATGCTGCCAAATCACTGCAAAAATGCAATTCTGAATTTCACTGTGGTCTCAAGTGAGCCCCTGTTGTTTTTACTACTCTAGTGAGAAGTAGCCATGGTGTCAAAAGTAAGCAGGGAAAGCTGGCTTTCTGACCACACCTTTTAGTGGGGAACTTGTGCCCTTTCACATATTGTTGGACTCCAACTCCCAGCATGGAAATGGAGGGAGTTGTAGTCCAATAACACCTGGGCATCCTTCCCCCAATAGTTGTGGTATTGTTTGGTGCCTTAATCAATTCTCCATCAAGATAGGCTCATGGGTTAATATCTGCCTACTTATTTAATTTTTCAGTATTTCAATCATCCAGTGCAGAGAGTAATGGTTCGTAAAATCAGTTCAATATATAAGCAGGTTTGACAATCTGCTGCTTCAGCTGGTTCCCATGTCTATGTAGTTTGCAGCTGATTGGAAGAGGCCAAGCTAAGAATTTGTCTCTGTGCTGTAAATATGCTTATGTGCCCAATAGAAGCTTCCATACCAGAGGAGCCAATTTATGGACTACTGTAACACGAACAATTTTAAGTTTTTAGTAAGGAGTCCTGGTTTGATTACTGTGCATACATTCTAGAATTACCCCTGAAGTTTCAGAGCATCTTTACCTAATGTGTTTTTTAACACAGTGATATATTATTCTGGGATTTTATTTTAATGGCACGCATATATTTTTGTGTCACGCTTCACATGCCATGATAAACTCTGGTTGCCTTACAGTTACATTTGTAGGAATATTGTGATATATGAAGGAATCCTCATTTAACAGATGGAAATTATTTTTGGCTAACATCCAGGTCTGTCTTTGATAGCGAGTCCAAGTGTTGTGGTAGTGGGTTAATGAAAAGTCACAATTCAGTTTTATATATTCCTTGTCTGAGTTCTACTGAGCCCTTGGGCAATTTATTTGTAATTTTGCCATTCCCCCCCCCCCCCCGGTCGCTTAGCTCTAATAAGCTGCTTTTTCATAAACTGGTTGTTCTTCAGATACATTCCCTAAACTGCTTTAGTGCAGCTGCTTCTCAATAGCTTGGCACAGGGTTAACATTTTTATTGATCACATTGTAGATATTGAGGATCTCTGTCCAACCTAGAATTTTCAGTCTGGGGTATGTGTGTTTGAGCATGTTTTCAGGAGTCAAACACATATACCATACTTTTCTCAGTTACAAACCATGAAAATGTCCTCTAAGTAGTCAATAACCTGCAGGAATAATTTTTGTTCCATTACAATAGTTATTTGATAAGTATACCATTGGCTGTATGGATGTAGAATAACACGTATGCATGGCCAACTGGCTTCAGTGATCTTTGATAGTGTATTTTAGGTTTCCAATGGTCTGACCCACTCATCACCTGAGTCTTTCTGTGCTTAAAACCAGGGCTTTTTTCAGCAGGAACTCACCGGAACTCAGTTCCAGCACCTTGCAGGTGGGGTGCCATTGCCATTATAAGAGAACAAGGGAAGCGTTCATTGTGAGTTCCGGCACCTCTGTTTCTAGAAAAATAGCACTGCTTAAAACCATTCTTTTTTTAATGTCTATATTTTGTTGCGTCTCATATTTCTTTATTTGGCTACAAAGTAGTTTTGAAATGTAAGCAGTGGGTGGTTTTTGTTTTTGTTCTGGTATAGAAAAGTTTTGCATATAATCAGTTTATTTTGCTGAATAGGGGCACTTGTCAGTAAAAACTCTGATTGAATACATACAGTTTCAGGGCCAAAATAGTTCAGTCTTGGTGCAGAGCTTTGGGGGCAGGCTTTGCGGGGAGGGGCAGAACCGAGTTATGTGCAACGAAATTGGTCAGTTAGTTGTACAGTCAAACCTCGGATCCCAAACATCTCCATTTTGGAACGTTTTGGCTCCTGAATGTCAAAAACCTAGAAGTAAATGCTCTGGTTTTCGAACATTTTTCGGAAGCCAAACGTCCGACGCGGCTTCTGCTTGAGTGCAGGAAGCTCCTGCAACCAATCGGAAGCCACGCCTTGGTTGTCGAACATTTCGGAAGCCAAATGGGCTTCCGGAACAGATTACATTCAACAACCGAGGTTTCACTGTATTTTTATTTATTTACTTGATTTGGGGGGGGGGTAGCTGCCCCCTGCTAGGTATGCCCATGGAGCAGCTTCGTGAGTGTCATGAATTGTTTGAACGTTTTAAAGAGCAAGCTCAAACACAGAAACCCAGTCAATCAATTCTTAACTCTTAAGGAAAAAGTGCACCCATTTCTCTTCCTCTTCTTTCCCCCTTAGCGGAGAGTTAATGTTGCTATTCTTTGGTAGTTCTTGGAGATGAGATCACATATAATTGTAGAGTGGGAAGGGGCCCTAAGAGTCATCTAGTGCATGGGTAGGCAAACTAAGGCCTGGGGGCTGGATCCGGCCCAATTGCCTTCTCAATCCGGCCTGCGGACAGTCCAGGAATCAGCGTGTTTTTACATGAGTAGAATGAGTAGAATTTTATTTAAAATGCATCTCTGGGTTATTTATGGGGCATAGGAATTCATTCTTTTTTCTTTTTTTTTCAAAATGTAGTCCGCCCCCCCCCCACAAGGTCTGAGGGACAGTGGACCTGCCCTCTGCTGAAAAAGTTTGCTGACTCCTGATCTAGTCCAACCGCCTCCAATGCAGTAACATTCAGGTGGCTTATATGGAGATCAAATTTTGGCGTTATCAGCACCATGCTCTAGCCCAGGCACCCCCAAACTCAGCCCTCCAGATATTTTGGGACTACAATTCCCATCATCCCTGACCACTGGTCCTGTTAGCTAGGGATGATGGGAGTTGTAGTCCCAAAACATCTAGAGGACCGAGTTTGGGCATTAAGGCAAGGGCCTGGGGCCTATGCTGTATTGTAGGGGTGGGGAATCTCCAAATGTCAGACTCTCAGCTCTCCTTCAGCTCCAGCCAGATTGGCCAATGGTCAGGGATGATGGAAGTTGTAGTTTAGCTACATCAGGAAGGCCACTGATTCCCTACTCCTGCTCTGTTGTATTTTGTTTTGTTACACAGAAGCACTAATGGATCTGAACAGGAGCAAGAGTTTGGAGGTCATAGGGAATAGGTCGGTGAAAATGTGCACCAATGTGTGGCAACTGTGAGAAATGTGAATTCCCAGTTGGGATTACAAATGGACCACGCTTGGAATACTGTGTACAGTTCTCGTCACCTTTCAGAATAGGACAACCAAAAGCAAACAAGGGGCTAGAGCCACTTGAAAAGTTACGACATTGTAGAGGAGTGGGAAAAAATTTCCACAAATTTTTGAAAACAGTTGTATACAATTGAGAACGCTGGCAAACAGCATGATATATACAGTCATACCACAAGTTGAATGCGCTTCGGGTTGAGCGCATTCGAGTTGCACTCCGCGGCAACCTGGAAGTAACAGAGCGCGTTACTTCCAGGTTTCGCTGCTCACGCATGCACAGATGCTCAAAATGACGTCACACGCATGCGCGGTAGCGGCGAAACGCGGCACGCGCAGACGCGCCGTCATGTCTTGCGTTCCGTTCGGGATACGAACGGGGCTCTGGAACGGATCCTGTTCGCATCCCGAGGTACCACTGTATTGAAGTGGTGTAAGATAGGAAAATAGAATTAGATGGATATATCAAAATATGCAGGAATGGTAGATAAGTTAAATGAACAATGGAAGGGGCGGGAGGGAAGTGAATGAATGTATGGTATCATAGAAGATGCTCAATTTGAAATATAAAATGTGAAAAATTAATCAAAATTTAAAACTGCAAAAAGAAAAGTTACAACATTGTGATATTTGGGTATTCGGAAAAAAGGAAAGTAAGAGGGGGTGGGACATGAGAGTGGTGTACAAGATTGTGCATGGATAAAGCGCATAGGGATAAGTTCTCCCTCTCACATAATCCTAGGACCCAGGGGCCAGACAATAAAACTGAATGTTGGAAGATTCAGGACAGACACGTGGCGGTACCACAAAGTATGGTAGTTAAAGCTTGAAATTCTCTCCCAAAAGATATAGTGGTGGCACTAGAGTTCTGTTTTGTGTTTTTTTTGTCAAAGTTATTGAGCTTTTCGGCAGGCATTATTTTTTTTTTTAAAAAGAGCTCTACTTGCCATACGTATGGGTTTTCACGGACGTTTTGCTGATTCAGCAAAAATCTGTCCGGATGCCTTTTTTGGCCCAAATCCCGGACTTTTTTTTTTTTTTTTTTTTTTTTTTTTGAAAACCCAGACTTATGGCAGCCCTAGGTGGCACAAACATGGGTGGCTTTAAAAGAGAATTAGACAAATTCATGGAGAATAAGGCTATACAAAATGGTTTCTAGCCATGAAGGCTGTGTTCTGCCTCCTCTGGAAATCACGAGTGGGGCATGTGCTGTCGCATTTGGGTCCTTCTTTTGGGCTTCCTGTAGACATCTGGTTGACCATTGTGAGAAAAGGATGCCTTTGGTCTGACCTGGCAGAACTGCTCTTATACTAACACGACACAATTAGCACGAATAGATCCTCTGAATGTTGACTAGCACATTTTTATCTTGTGTGGGCATCCTGTTTTGAACTGGGTGTTTTGTTCTAGTTGATCTTACTTGGAAGTAGGAGGGGGTTAAAAGAAGCTGAAATAAACCAATTTTATTTTTCAAGGCCGTTTCTTACCTTGTGTTTCTCTGCTTCAGTACTAAGGCACACTGAGTCCAGTGAGGCTTTCTCACATACATGGAAATGAGACTGCAGCCTTAATCTGTATGATATAATCCAGATACTGTTTGTTAGTTCTCTGTACTTCAGTTTGTTTCGTAAATCCGCAGCAGCACTCTTATTTGGGAAGTGCTGTGAATTCTATAAGTTTGTGAAGAGCTTTGAGATATGTTATTGTTGCTTGATGACTGTCTCCTCCCATCTCCTCCTAAATTAGATCCAGCTGTTCATAATAGTCACTAACTTCCAGAGAAGATGCTCAGAGTTCACAGGCAGAGAATGACTTCCAGTTAGTGGAGGATGGGCAGTATTTTGCGTGCCAGCTCATCTAACCACTTCTCCCCACCTCCCAGTAGCAGGAAAGGCATAAGAATCAAATAAACTAGAAATCTCAAAAGGGGCAAACTCCTTCACAGAACCACTGTGGGTGGCAGAATCAGACCCAAAAGTAATTTAGCGCTGTGTTATCACACATGCAAAGACCAAAAGGCTTGGGGTGATCTCAAATCAGGGAAGGATCCAAAAGAGAAAGTGTTGTCATAATGGGTGGCTTAATGAGTAAATGTGTGTTCAAGTCACAGCAAAAAAGTAAAATTACCCTAATTGATTGTACTCCAGAATTGCTGATAAAGGAACGGATCAGAGGAGAGACAATCTTGGTCTTAATTCTAAGTGGTGCTCAGAGTAAATGTTGCTGTCATGGGATAAGAGACCAGGTTCTCTGGATCAGTTGCTGTTAAACAACAAGAAAAAAAGTAGGAATAAATGGACACTTTTTACCATGGAAGGTTATAAGTTCCCCAAGGAACTGTTTTAGGACTGATGCTTGTTAACTTGTTCATAAACTACCTAAAGTTACAGTAGGGGTTAGTAAAGAGAGTCTGTACCCATCAATGAAGTCATTCCAACCTCCTTAGACCATTAAGAGTTCTCAATTATTCAGCCTCAGTTATTTCACCCATACCTGACCCCCCAATATTGCCAGATTCTAGGTATCACTGAAGAGATTGGGGCAACTGGCATCCACTTGATGGCATCTAACTCCATGTTTCCTCACAGCCTCACCCAGTGGCTTCTTACAGATTTTGGACAGGCTATTATATTGGTAATCTCAGGACCATCTGAAAAGGATATGCTATGAATGTCTAAAGAATGTTCCAATTGCTGCCCCCTTTTAGAAGCATAAACTTAACATTGCAGAAATATACAGATAGCTATTTAAGTCAGTCTGTTCAGTGTCTGAACTGAGTTTGTATTGCGAAAGAGTATGTGACTTTTTTATGAATTTCCTTCCCGTGTCCAGGAGACACATCAAGCTTCATGTGCATTACTATTTAGTTGTGCAGCGAAGTGTTTTATATGAAAGGTGCTGGATAGAACTTATGCATTTGCCCAGGACACACAAGGATGATTTCTTGCATATGAAATGTGCATTACATGATATGCACCTTCATATCTGGATTAATTATGACATAGCTGAGGTTCTGTGAAAGCGTTAGCAGAATGTGTGACATGGGAAATTTCATGCAATCTGCATAGATAGATAAACAACCTCGTTTTGCTGAGACTCTGTGGTGTCTTTTCAAGTGAAGTTTGCCATTAGCTTTCCTATGCTATAGGAATTTGCTAGTTTGTGCCCAGTTTCTTTATACTTCATCCAGAATGGGCTTATGAAGATCCATTGGCTCAGTGTTCTGTCTGATTTTGGTACCCTCAGGCCTGGTCAGGAAGCTTGGATGGGAGCCTGCAAAAACCTGCCTGTACAAAGTGTTGCTCTGTACTAAGGGGAAATTAGCCTAATTAAGGCTGCAATCTTAACCCTACTTACCTGGAAGCACTCCCCCCATTGAATCCAACAGGGCTGGCCTCTTAGTTAGGGTTGCACATCATTTGATCTCCTTGAACCTGAGTCCTAAACTGATTTAAGGGTCTTCATAGGCTCTACTCTGAATTTGTTGACCATTGTGAGGGTGCCGATGTGGTGCATTATGGGACAAGAGTCTAAGATTAGCTTTAAAAGACTTTAACATGTTGTAAACACCCTTTCTTTTAGATGAGGGTAGTTAATAAATGGTTAAAAGCTGAACTTTCTCCCTCTTCCAAAGGATTGTGGTGAACTCTCATTTAGATTGGTGGTTGAGAGGACAATTTAGGTGAAATTATTCAGTGTTTACAAAGGTATGCAGCAGTTTTTAGCATCTTCCTGTAACAAAATAAGGAATGAAGTGTGAAAGGCAAACTTTAGAAAGTTGGAGTAGCAGTTTTAATCCATGGATGTGATTGCTGTGCCAGGAACAGAGAGCTGGTATTCATTCTGAATTAATTTCGTGATTAATTCCCACCCACCTCCAGCGTAACTTTGGCAGTATGCACCAGCTGTCCACAGAGGATTTTCAGTTAAGGATCATCACTCTTAGGAGAAGCGTTGCCACCCCTTTTTAAAAGGGGGAGATTGGCTCCCTGGCAGGCATTATAGCTTCTTTTAAATGTACTGAAGTGTTGTTTTTTTTTGGTGTTTTTTTAATGGATGGGTGAAAAAAACCAACGGGTGGGTATATTGCAATGTTGGCCCCATATAATTGGATTTTACTCCCACAGGAGTATAATCCCACACTTTGGTGGCTTTTAAACATTGTTTCATGTTTTTAGTCCTTGTGTTTTTCATTACAGTGGTGCCCCGCAAGACGAATGCCTCGCAAGACGAAAAACTCGCTAGACGAAAGGGTTTTTCGTTTTTTGAGCTGCTTCGCAAGACGATTTTCCCTATGGGCTTGCTTCGCAAGACGGAAACGTCTTGCAAGTTTGTTTCCTTTTTCTTAACACCGTTAATACAGTTGCGACTTGACTTCGAGGAGCAACTCATAGAACGCGGTGTGGTAGCCTTTTTTGAGGTTTTTAAAGACTTTGGTGATTTTTGAAGCTTTTCCAAAACTTTCCCGACACTGTGCTTCGCAAGACGAAAAAAATCGCAAGACGACAAAACTCGCGGAATGAATTAATTTCGTCTTGCGAGGCACCACTGTAAATTGCTGGTTTTGTTAACAACTTTTTTTGTTTGATATCTAACATTTATTAATTTCTTTAAGCCTCTCTGTGAGGAATTCACCCTAAAAGGCCAGATATCAATACAGGCAACCTTCAATTTGCATGGGGGTTGCTTTCATGCCCCCCCATGTCAACGGAGCATGCATGAGCCCACCCCCACCCCATTATGTCCCTGTTCTGCCCTCTTCCGGGTCCAAAACGACCCGTGCATCGGCGGTCCCATGTCAGTCGGTCCCCACCTGTACATAAACAATAACATCAACTCTGTAGCAAACCCTGCTTAGAAACCGGAACATCCATGGATCTGGCCGTGCTCCCTGCAAGAATAGTCTAAGCCATGGCACGTCTAGAGCTTTGCTTTGCATATACATGCAGAACAAACTTGACTTATATCCTGATCCTCTTGCGTGTTTACTCATAACTAAAACCACACTTGGCTGAATGGGGCTTAAGTTAACCACAATGCTTGTCATCAGTAGCCCTGGTGACTTCTAAGATGGATTACCGCAGTGCACTCCATGCGGGGCTTCACCTGCTCTGGATTTGGAAGCCGCAGCTAGTGCAGGACTGCTACTGAAAGGAGTGAGACCCTGCCAACATATTACACCTCTGCTCAGAGATCTGTACCGGATGACAATTTGCTGCCGGGCCAAATTGTTACTAGTATATGAAGCCCTTAACGGCTTGAGACCAGTTTACCTGCAAGATCACCTTACCCCATATGGGCGCACTCCATTGCTTCAATCTGCAGAACTGGCTTGTTACAGCCACCACGTAATACTTGTTCCTCAATTGTAGGAAATCTGTCTTTCAATGTGGCGGCACCTGCACTTTGGAACCCCCTGTCTATTAACATCAGGCAGGAGCCTTTGCTGTATCCTTTCCAGCACAGCAGCTGCTTAAAACATTTTTGTTTAGGAAAGCTTATTCTAGAAGAGTTACTAATGTGCTGTTCTGTTTTCAGTTTGTTGTTTATTTTAATTAGCTTTTGAAGGTTTTTTAATACCTGTTTTTATCTATCTTATATTGGTAATGTTGTTTTGTTTTTATAAACTGCTTTGAGGTTTTATTAAAATTATATACATTTTGTTTCATAAATAAATGGAAGTCTCATTGCTATCAAACTGGACAGACTTCCAAATAACTATGTATGGGCTGCAGCTGCCAGTTTAGGGTTTTTAAGTGTGTGTTTGGTGAGGGTGAATGGTTTGTAGCAGCAACAGCAGCAACAAAAGGCTGGGAAGGATTGTGGTTTTGTGCCACTTTAGGGTTACATAAAATGGTGAGTGTCAAGGGGAGACTAGGTTTACCACTTCAAGCTAAATAGTTTGTGTTGTTTGTAAATGGTGGTTGCCCTGCCTAACAAAATCCACTGAAGTTTACCAATTGACTGTAAGGAGATTAAAACTTGTGTAATACCCAAGAGGCCATATTACATGTTAGACAGAGTTCTGTGGAGCTATAAACCAAGCATTGTCTCCATAAGCTGCTTTTCTGCACATAGGAAAAGATACGGGGACCTCGATGGTGCAAATTTGAGAGGTAAAGTGGCCAGCAGGGAAAGAGTTAAATACAGCGGTACCTCGGGTTAAGTACTTAATTCGTTCCAGAGGTCCATTCTTAACCTGAAACTGTTCTTAACCTGAAGCACCACTTTAGCTAATGGGGCCTCCAGCTGCCGCTGCGTCGCCGGAGCATGATTTCTGTTCTCATCCTGAAGCAAAGTTCTTAACCCGAGGTACTATGTCTGGGTTAGCGGAGTCTGTAACCTGAAGTGTATGTAACCTGGAGCGTATGTAACCCGAGGTACCACTGTACCTCCTTGCCCCACCTGTTCTCCTCCTGACTGCAACTGCTGCTTTTCCTGCTTGAACAGAAAAAGCAAGTGAAAAATTATGTGAAACTTAAGGCAATATGTGGCTTGATCCTAACAAGCATATCTATATCTACTCTCTGAATGGGGAAAACTCTAGCAATATTATTAAGAGCATGATCCCGCTTGTTTCTGCCTTACTCCAGTTAGTTTGTTGTTGTGAATATTACCTATATGGAGGCCCCCTCTGGACCAGATTATATGGTTCTGTATGAAGGGACCCAATGCATGCCTCTCATCACAATAGCCTGCTTCTGTAGAATAGGCTTGTAATTAAATTGAAGAGTGATACTAGGAAAACCTGCATCCTTGGAGGAGGATGCTAGATCTCTAAAGGGGTGCGTGGGTGGGTGTGTGCACGCGCTTGCGCTTTGGAAGACTTTCAAATGTCCGAGACATCTAGGATGCAGAATCCTGCGTGGAGTTATGCATTCTGAGTTCCTTTAAAGTCAATGGGCTTAAGCACATTTTACAGGGTGCAGGATTTCAATGGCCTGAAATGTCACCGACTTTCAATAGGTATAAGATGGCATCCTGTCATTGGAACCTCTTGCAGACAGATGCCAATGCTAGAAATAGCTGATACAGGCCAACTTTTTAAACGTAAATGCTAAATAGGATGCATTAATGCCTGTGTGACTCTCCCACGTTCAGTTTTCCAGTATCTAGTAGGGTTTGTAGAAATAACTAAATCAGTTTACTTTCCTAGCTCATTCTTCATATAAGCAGGCCATTCCTGTCTTCAATAAAAATTAACGTAGTTGTAGTGGTTATGAGTGTGGACTGGGAAGTCCCATGTCTGAGTTGCACTCGCTGGGTAGCCTTTGGTAAGACGCGTTTTCCATCTGAGGATCCCCTCCCCAATCGCTACAGTATGGGGATAATACTGTTGGCCTACCTTACAGGATTGGTTTAAGCATAACAGCAAATTTATGTGAAACACACTGAACAGTCAAAACACACTTTACAGATATGTATAATATTTGTTGTCTGTTCTTTATTCGTAAGTGCCATAAAACAACAGCAGCACATCAATAACAGAGAAATACTGTCACAAAATTAGGCAGATTGGGCAAACACCTAACAAAAGGAAAAAGGAAACCACGGAGGGTCAAACCAGTTTCCTGGGGCAGGGAGTTCCAAGGCTGGACCTGCCAGCTGTGCCTTGGATAGGGATGTCAAACACAAGAGACATTTTTTTCCAGATGTCCTCAGTGAGTGGGAAGGATTGTGCAGGAGAAGACAGGCTTTAGTGGCATGTTGCTCTCAAAGCTTTTGGCCACTTTCAAGGCAGAAACCAGCACTTTGAATTGGACCCGGAAATTAATCAGCAGTCAGTGCACATAATGTAAAAAGAGGCGCTACATTTAAATTTATGTTTACGTTGGCCTTACAGCTTCACATGTTGCTCAGTTTACTGAGATGAGATTACAGAAATCCAAAGCTGTGTAATAGGATTGGTCTCCTCCATTCAGTTTTAGATATTATAATTAATATATCCCTGATGGTTCTTCGATGAGAGGCTAGTCTTTGTGTGAGAGTTGCCACCCAACTTGAACAGGATGTAGTGTCCTCAAGAAAAGTGTATGGTGCACATAAAGATCCTAAAAGACTGTCTCACCCGTTATATAAGCACATCACTGAGTGTCCACAGAAGAGGGTCTCCTGCAGATACAATATTATCACAACATCCATTCTGTACAGGACCTTTAGAGTGGTGGCACCTCACCTTTGGAACTCCCTCCCACTTTGAATTGGAACAGGCATAGTCTCTATTGTCTTCTTAGCACCTACCTATTGAAGACCTTTCTTTTTCAAGAAACCTTTTAAGGGGAGATTTTTATCCCAGTACTGAAAATGTTATTATGTGTGTTATTTATTGCTGGTGGTTTTTATTATTAATCGCCCTGGAATGTTTCATGGGAAGTGACTAATAAATGAAAATAAATAAATCCACATTCTTCTCCAGGAAACAGAGCATTATGTGCTGGTTTATATATATTTATGCAAATTGTTTAGATTAGCATAGCTTATTTTGTGTAATTACCCTCTGCGATAATGGGGAAGGTTAGGGAGCTGGGCTGGGCACCAAAACACTGCCTCTTCCCCGTTGGAAACCAATGCATACTCTTCAGCTTTCAGTCTAACACTGAATACAGTGGTACCTCGGGTTACATACACTTCAGGTTACATACGCTTCAGGTTACAGACTCCGCTAACCCAGAAATAGTACCTTGGGTTAAGAACTTTGCTTCAGGATGAGAACAGAAATCGTGCTCCGGTGGGACGGCGGCAGTGGGAGGCCCCATTAGCTAAAGTGGTCTTCAGGTTAAGAACAGTTTCAGGTTAAGAACAGTTTCATGTTAAGAACGGACCTCCGGGACAAATTAAGTACTTAACCCGAGGTACCACTGTACTCAGAATTAGAGTTCACCAGCTTGCAGCTCTACTTCTAAAGGACCTAAGTATGCCCCTTTGCCAGTTGGAATAAAGTTGACAAAAAAAGTTGACCCTGTGGTAACCCACAAGAAAGCTTATAAAAACTTAAGTGAAGCCTGCTGAATCAGGCCAATGGCCCATCTAGTCCAGCATCTTGATCTCAACCAAGTGCCCATGAGAGAAGCCTGCAAACAGGACATGGCATTCTGCATCAGACAGTGAAGGTAGAACACAGTTGTAGTGGCTTGTATTATTTGGGTGTTAGCAATACACCATAGCTTTGAATATTTTCATGCAGAAATGGAGAAAATCACAATTGTCCTAAACTTTTTTCCCCTCATTCCTGCCCCCTGCAAGCCTTTAGAACTCTAGAATTCTATGGCTTCCATGTGCTTCTTGAATACATCCAAACCTTCCCTCCATTAAGCATTTAGACATGCCCCATGTCTCACAGGGAGAGAGGCAGGAGTAAGTGACTGCGGATCCTTTAACTGATCCGCTTCAGAAGCAGACATGTGCCCTTCCCCACTCCCACCTGCTCCTGGATGGCTACAGGAGAAAGACATGTGTTTTAAGAGCTTGGGCAACATATTTGGCCGGGTGCCCAACATTTGAATGTTCTCATGTTTCCACCTCCCACGGGCTATTACCTGGTCAGCTGCTCTGGGCAGGAGTAAACTTAAAAGATGCTAAAGCAAGTTCTGTGTTGGCTACTATAATCCCTCATTCCATGTAGTAGAAAAGGAAGCGGCCACAATACTTGACAGGGGAAGGGGCAGCATCCTTCTTGCTTTTGCCTTGTTCCATATTGGAGCAAAGTGCCTTGGTCTTCCCTTATCTCAAACCAGTTGCAGGGAGTCACCCCCAGATGATCCATTTCATCTTGGTCGGTAGCTGACAGGCGGAAATAATTCAGCTTATTGTCAAAGCAGAATGTGGTGGGATTGAAAGCCTTTTTTTTTCATACTAGGTCTCTCTCCAGGCTGACGCTACTTCGCAGTCCTTCTAAGACTGCCAACTGATGCTGTGGTGTCCCTTGCGGCTTCCCAGCCACGTGGCCTCTTGCGGTTTCTTATTTGGATTGCTTCCTGAGCTTTGTGCCAGGCCGGAAAGAACAGGAAGTGATAGAGGAAAGAGAAATTAATCAGGGCTTCTCACAGGGGAGCAAGGGGCTGGGCAAACTGAAGGATGCTGTAGGCTTCACCTTTGCTCCTCAGTAGGCTTGTTCCATCCAAGATCTGTATACAGTGGTGGAAGACAAAAACCCTTGATGGATTTAATGAGTTGTAAATAACACTTGATGAATGACCTATGAACAACTTTCACTTCCTCTTAGAACATTGCTTTTACTTCTGTAGTCAACAAGGGTGTCTGGTCTGCTTAGTGGTACTGGTACGGTTTCCAGATTCTGTAGAGATCTGAATTAATTTGAGGACAGTAAAGCTTTGAATTGCAGTTTAGATCTGATATCTATCTGGTGCACAGCACGGATCCATATGGTTGAAATGCTAGGAAAGAAATCCCCCATAGTGGTCTCTGCTGCTTTTAATTTTTATTTATTTTAAGTGCAGCTACCCCCATTCCCTATAAACACCAGGCCAGACTTAACCTCCTCCTAAAAGTATGAACTTAAGATGGGTATATCTGGATGCTGTCTCTTTCCATGGGACAAAGAGAAGTTGGCAGTAGTTCCTTCACTAGAATTTACAAGAAGATGCAATGAGAGGAGTTTGTTCGCAAATTGCTTCGCAACAAGTCATTAAACTTGGGAGCTAACTCGCTGGGTAGGAAGCTCTGGCTCCTCCACCAGCAAACAGACCACCAGTTAAGTAAGATGTATTTATTATTCACAGGGCCAGCCCTAATGTACAAGCAGCCCAGAGGGTCACCTGAAGTAACTATGTTTCAGGGTGTAAATAAAAGTATGAGGGGAGAGAGAGAGAAACCTCAGAATTTCTGGGAAGGAAGGTTTGTATAACTGAACAGCAGACTGAACAGCTCTTTTCTTTGGCTTTTATTTTGGAACACCAGTGTCAACTTAAGAGTTACAACATGATTAAAGAGAGAAAATAAAACAGAAGTAAATTTAATTAACAACAACTGTTAAAAGAACTTGTTAGTTTTTAAAGGCAGCTGTGCTAAATAGGCAGCAGCCTTCATGGAGCATTTGACTGTGGCCACATAATGCGTGGTCAACTGACAGTATATGACCAGTCCATTCACTGGCATGCCAATCCCACAGTTAGAAAGGGGAGAAGTTGTAGCCCCTTGTAGCATTCCATTAACTGAGTCTCCTCTTTTTCCATACTCTGAATCTATGGCGTGTGGACAACATATGGCTATATAATTATACGTAGGACTGTGGCATAAAAAGAAACATGGGCTGGTGCATGTTTTGGACAATGGTGTAGAAACAGTCCTTAGTGAGTACAGTGGTACCTCAGGTTACATATGCTTCAGGTTACAGACTCCGCTAACCCAGAAATAGTGCTTCAGGTTAAGAACTTTGCTTCAGGATGAGAACAGAAATCGTGCTCCGGCGGCGCGGCGGCAGCAGGAGGCCCCATTAGCTAAAGTGGTATCTCAGGTTAAGAACAGTTTCAGGTTAAGAACATACCTCCGGAACGAATTAAGTACTTAACCTGAGGTACTACTGTACAAGAGAAAAGATTATAAGCAGCAAAATATGGGCTACACAAGGTCCTGTACTGTGCAGCTGAATGAGCAGCACCGAGAATCATTATTTCTAACAGATGCGGCTGGAGTGCTAAACCCATAACTAGATTGACTTACCTGAACTGGCCGAGCGGCCTTGCTGCTCGGTCATGTTTCAGGCTTGGAGGGCACCAGAGTGCAAGACTTAAAAGTTGTGGTTTTATATATTTCCAGTTTCTTTTGTGGACAGATGGCATTTGCAGTTTTCAAGCAACTATTATTCTGTAATTCTTAAAGGAATCAATGAATGATGCTTAATCCTTTTGAGTTGCATGTTGGTCAGGGGTGATACGCAATCCCAGTGGATAACTCTTAATTATTCAGTGTCCTTATATCTTTGAGAGGAGACATCCATTAGAACTCTGTGTCTGCCATGAGTCTGGTGCTCTTCATTTATTTGATTATAATTAATAGCGTACGAGTGTTCTTATACCGTTTGGCATGTGGGAGGGGTCAACATTTTAAGTGATCTCGCTATGCTGAGGAAATGACATGTGAACAAAATATACAAGTAATGAAGGCAGAGGCAAGTGGGTGTTTGTAGCTTTTTTTGGAGTAAATTTTGCCTTTTGATTTGGTGGCAAGGCTAGAGTTTATAAATATGAAACATATATGTAGATACAGAGCAAAAGAAACTCCCTCGAATTCAAAGAATTAAAAGCTACCTTGTGCTAAAACAGCAATCTCCTTCATTGTGTGGCATGATTTGGACTATGCAGATTTGGAGAGCCACTGGTTATTGTTTGCTTTTGTTTATCACGAAATTTATTCTGCTACCCAGGCAGCCCTTAAGGTGCCTAACATTAGTGCTTTTCTCAAAATATTTTGAGGTAGAAGATGACAAGTAAATTAGTGACATTGGGTAGACTACTACAAAAATTATTCTGTGGTGTGACGTTTTAAGGAAGCTGCAGACAAATTGGAGAAGATTCAGAGCATGTAAAGAAAGGTTGAGAGTATAGATCTTGAAGAAGTGGCAAGTAGAAAATAAATATTTGTAGCCTATATGGATTTCAAATATTTTCATAAGCAGGTGAAGCAGAGTTGCTATCTTTTCCAGTTTGTTTTTTTGTGGGTGGCAGGGAGGGCAAAAACTAGTTAATGATAAGAGCAGAGCAGGTTGCCTAAGGAAGCCAAGGGAGGAGCTTTTTCAGACTGGCACTGGTACATCTTAGATCTAGTGAGTCCTGTATCCATGCAATTTGTGTATGGATCTCTGAAGCACATTCCAGCACTAACCACCTGACTCTTGTAGAATGTGCTGTGGTTGCTTATGTCAATTGAAGCACTGGGGAAGTCATGAAAGCTTGTACAATTTTTGGTTGTTCTTCAGTTCTGTACAGAGGTCAGGTAACAGCTTAATGGCACAAGCAGCTTGTAGATGATCTGGCCTGTACTTGAGAGTGAGTCATTGCAAAATAAGGCAGATAGGAAGACTCTGTGGAGGCAGTTTTGTGGTCTGAGGGTTGATTCCGGAAAGTGAATCTGAAAAATCTTGATCAGTGATATAAGGGTACACAGAGTTTCTACATTAAATATCGCAAGCATTGATCAATAAGTGGTTAGTGTTGACCAATCATTATATACCCAATCACTGCTTGAGGCAGGGCTCAAAACTGATAATGAGTACACCTTAGTTCAGATCAAAATCTACTGTCTAAAACAATTTCCAGATTGTGTATGTCTTGTTTTCAGTACACCTCCTTGAATGGCGAAATTTGTACTTTTGAGAGTCTGTTGAAGCTATCGTAGCTTCATCATTCGGACACCAGGATGGGTGAAGCTACAATAGCTGAGCAATTGGAAATTCAGTTGGATGTTGCAAATGCAGCCATATGCAGGGATCTGAACTGCCTTGGAAGAGACCACTTCCCAGTTGCTTTCGAGCAACATTTTTCACCAGTGCTTGAAGCAGTACTGGTGAAACGGGATCTGCAGTGAATCTCTGCGTGGCCCAAGGCCGCTGTGTTATGGGCCCTTCCTCAACTGTATCCTGCCATCAAAGGATCAGCTGACTTCCTACAGGGCAGCTGTTCTGACTACAAGCTCATGCTGCTGACAGCTTCTTGAGGGGCTGTGTGCTTAATATCTACTATGTCGGCTACGTGGAACTTCAGGCACAGTTAAGCTACCAGATCTCGTTCGCTCACAGTTTTCAGAGTAAAAATAAAGGAAAACAATGGGCTTACTGCTTCTTTTGCCCTTGTTTCTGGAAAGAGTCTTTAGCCAGTGCCTGTAAGGTCTGTAATGATGTTGTTGTTTTTTTCAAAAAATTTTTTATTGATTTTCCAGATTTATAACAAACATAACAAACAAGAAAAACGTTACAATATAGAAGAACAAACAAACATTTATCCTAAATGTTATAACCCCACTTTTGTTACCATTGTTAGGTGACTTCCTTCAATCCCCCTGGCTGAGTTTCCATGTAATGCACTGTAGCAGTTTTCCAATACTATTTTCAAATAAAATTTACTTGTTCAATTGACATCTTTCTTTCTTTTCATTTTGACTTTATCCATAGTATATAGAATTTAACATATTTAAATCCTGGGCCAATCTGTTACTCACAAGTAGTTCTATTTAAATTATCTTAGCATATTTAACTAAATAGTCCTTAAATTTCTTCCATTCCTCTTGGTACTCCTCCTCCTTCTGGTCGTGGATTCTTCCGGTCAGGTCGGCTAACTCCAAAAAGCCCATCATCTTCATCTGCTATTCCTCTACTGTTGGTATTTCTTGTAATTTCCAATTTTTGGCTAGCAAAATTCTAGCTGCAGTTGTGGCGTACAAAAACAATCTAACATCTTTCAGTAATGTCTGCAATGATGTTTGCCTACTGGGCAGGCTGTTCTTGTTCTTGGCATCCCCTGCAGAAATACAGTGGTGCCTCGCAAGACGAAATTAATTCGTTCTGCGAGTTTTTTCGTCTTGCGAAGCATGGTTTCCATTTTTTCAAAAAAATCTTCAAAAACCTCAAAAAAGGCTACCACACCGCGTGCTATGAGTTGCTCCTCGAAGTCAAGTCGCAACTTCACCTCTTCAAGCAATGCACCCTGTATTACTGTAACGGTTTTAAGAAAAAGGAAACAAACTTGCAAGACGTTTCCATCTTGCGAAGCAAGCCCATAGGGAAATTCGTCTCGCGAAGCAACTCAAAAAACGAAAAACTCTTTCGTCTTGCGAGTTTTTCGTCTTGTGAGGCATTTGTCTTGCGAGGTACCACTGTAAATGCTCTTAGGCCAAAAGGCCAATCTGAGCTGTGCAACCTTTTGCAGGTGTTTCTATAACCAAATCATTCCCTTTCCACTTTCATTGTGTCCGTCCCCCCTCCGCATTTCCCCCATGTACGTGGATGGATAAAAACGCATTAGCGCACAGACAAAACAAGCATGCAGGAGCTGGGAGCAAGGGCGGGTGAGCACCGAGGAGTCATGCTTTGTCGGATGTAGCATCATGGAGAATGCCCCTGGCAAACACTCTCCTTCCCAAAATTAGAAGCACATTCGCAAAGGCCTCTGCGTGCCTGCAAATTGTTTCCTCCTGTCAAGAGTCCGCAACCTGCATTTGAGACTGTACTTTTTCTTGCCTAACTGAAATGCTTGGTATGGAAGGGAGCTGCTTTCTGAAAACCCTTAGCACTGTTAGGCCAGGGTTTCTCTTGGAGGGGGGAGGTGCAGACTGGGTTTTCTCACACCCCATGCCATGAAATCCTTGTGATTCACCACTATGAGCTCTCTGTCAGAACCAGCAGAACCCCCAGGACTCTCGTTGATGAGAAGCAGCTTATCTGGATGTGAAATATGTTGAATTGATTTATTGGTTTGGCGTGACCCCCGCTAATTGATTTACGATCCACAATTAGCTCTTTATGCCCGGCGCGCTTCCTCCGAGCTGCGCCACTCAGCTCCGTCTTCAGTAGCTCTCCAGTCACGCCTCAGCAGAGTTGAACACAGCGGTGAAACTGTCACTTAGCTTCCACTTAGCTTCCGACAAACACAGACAGAGACCAGGTTTGTCTAATATCAGTCCTTTATTCCGACTTTCCCCAGGAATCTCCTGGGCTCACCGCCTCCATGACTAAAAACTGCGACCTCTTCCCTCAGAGACCAGAGAGGAACAGAGAAATAACTCCTCCCAGCTTCGAAAGCTGACGTCAGAATGCTGAGGCATCATGGGAACTTCTTAACCTGTTAAGTTCCAAACCCAACACCCCCTCTTGCCGAACCATTCTGACAAGACCTTTTTTTGAGTTCAACACCTTCCCCTTTGCCTTGTGCCCCTTCCCGGCATCTTTCCCAGGCACCTGTTGAACCCCTTCAACATTCCCAGAATCACACTGTGCGACACTTTTTCACGCACTTGTGACCTGAAACCCTACTGACCCATTTGGGCCAGCAGTTGTGTCTTCTCCGTCAGATCCTTCCCCCTCTGACTTGACACCCTGCTTGTGAGCTTTCTCCATTACGCTAACCGGAGATGAAGCCTCACACCTGGACACTCCTTTCACAACCTTTGGAGATGCCCAGACCTGCCCTGAACCCTGATCTTGGACCTGGTCCCCATCACCGGGTTCTGAACCCTGATCTTGGACCTGGTCCCCATCACCGGGATCAGCCTCTGCCTCCCTTTCCTCCTCAGAATCAGACAGACATTCTGAGAGAAAAACAGAACCATCCCTGAGTCTTGAACACACATCCTGTTCACAGAACTCAGCCTGCTTACTGACCAGCAGCTTGGTTTGATCACCCTCTGGGTATGCAAACTTCCACCCATTGGTTGCAGGATCATATCCACAGAAGATCATGTCCTGAACCTTTGGACCACCTGCCTCAAAGAGCTCAAAGGGCTCTTTGGCTACCCTCCCAAACCTGGGAAAACCATGTACCTGTGCACCCTTGCATGCCCTGCACCCTAGGGACCTCCCACATTTCCGGAGTTTGTACCCTTTTGTGCACCTGTGCAACTTTTGCACATGACTGGGAACCTTAGCACACTGCACCTGTGCTTTTCCAGCATTCCCATAACCTGTTGAATTGATTTATTGGTTTGGCGTGACCCCCGCTAATTGATTTACGATCCACAATTAGCTCTTTATGCCCGGCGCGCTTCCTCCGAGCTGCGCCACTCAGCTCCGTCTTCAGTAGCTCTCCAGTCACGCCTCAGCAGAGTTGAACACAGCGGTGAAACTGTCACTTAGCTTCCACTTAGCTTCCGACAAACACAGACAGAGACCAGGTTTGTCTAATATCAGTCCTTTATTCCGACTTTCCCCAGGAATCTCCTGGGCTCACCGCCTCCATGACTAAAAACTGCGACCTCTTCCCTCAGAGACCAGAGAGGAACAGAGAAATAACTCCTCCCAGCTTCGAAAGCTGACGTCAGAATGCTGAGGCATCATGGGAACTTCTTAACCTGTTAAGTTCCAAACCCAACAAAATATGGCTGTTGTTTGGCAAAGCAGAGAGTGTATTGATGTTGTGATCAGCTTGGTGGGTGACTAGCCAGTACAGTTCAGTGGAAAGGGCACTGGACTGAGAGCTGAACTTAAAGGGCCTGTTTTCAAGTTCTGCTTCAGGAATGGGACCCAGGCCAAATTTTTGCTTTTCCTAAACTCACCGTATGTAAATTGGGATAGCAGTGGCATGCCTCACAGGTTTGTTGTGAGGCTAAAAACGTATAATAATCCAGAAAAGTATATATTTTGACGTGGGTTTTTTTTTCTTAAATGCTTGTAATGAGCTGCAGACTCAGGTAGTACAAAAGTTTGGATTAAATTATGACGTGTGTTTATAATATAAAATTCTGAGTTAATGAAGACCCTATGTTATAAAAGGTTTCTCTTATGGGAGTGGGAGGTCAACTCTTGATTCTTGTTCCTTAAGAATTAGAATTGACTTCAAAGAGTTACATGTTTCCTGCTTTATTTAGACTATTTGGCTGTTGCTCCCCCCCCCCCCCCCCCCGTGTGTAGAAAAGGTATCCAATAGCTCCTGTAGAAGATCGTGCTTTATTCCAATACAGAGTTGATAGATGGTCAGGCTGGCTTAGTCGCTCAGCTCATTTTCCCTTATGCTATTTTTGAATCTCTGCCATTGGTGGCCTTCACATCCACGGCAGCACTGGTGCCCAGCAGTTCTGTTCAAGTACTGTGCAAGTGGGTCTGCTAATACAGTGGTACCTTGGGTTACAAACGCTTCAGGTTACAGATGCTTCAGGTTACAGACTTCGCCAACCCGGAAATAATACCTCGGGTTAAGAACTTTGCTTCAGGATGAGAACAGAAATTGCACGGTGGCAGCACGGCAGCAGCAGGAGGCCCCATTAGCTAAAGTGGTACCTCAGGTTAAGAACAGTTTCAGGTTAAGAATGGACCTCCAGAACAAATTAAGTTCTTAACCTGAGGTACCACTGTACTGTGAAAGTCGAATGTTTGTAGCTGGTTTTAAGAACATTCAGACTACTCAGTCAGATCAGGACAAAGGCCCATCTAGTTCAGCAGTCTGTTCTGACCATGGCTGACTAGATGCCTATGGGAAGCCCATAAACTGAACATGAACACAGCCCTCTTTAGTTTCTGGGGTTGATGGATAGCCGTCTCTTCCAGGTACAGAAACATTCTCTTTGAGTTCTCCTGCACAATGGGGTTTGTGAAACCATTGTCTTCGAAAATTAGTAAAATTTATAAACCTGCACTTGTACCTTTTTGGCTGCGAACAACTCATTCTTAATCCCAGTTGTTGTAACTGTGGCCTACTTGTTAATATCTCTTTGGGGCTAAGGCTGTGTCCTGTGCTCTTTCATCCAGGACAGACCACCTCCTGCCTGTAGACAACCTTTCATTATCTCCTCTGGGGTGAGTGTGAGAGGTGCCAAGCAGTTGCACTGGTGAGCTGAATTTGGCAGCAGAGTGGTCCTCTTGAACTGTAAATACATGCAATAAAGGCTCCCTGAGAATGGCAGAGCCATTTGCTTCCCCTAAAATAAGATGCTCTGGACTCTTTCTTTCTTTCTTTCCTTCCTTCCTTCCTTCCTTCCTTCCTTCCTTCCTTCCTTCTTTCTTTCTTTCATCAAACTGGAAAAGGAGTATCTACCAGTCAGCAGTCACAGATCCTCTTGAATCAACTGAATAACTTTCATCATATAGCGTTATCAGGTTACACTTTCAGTTTAATTATTCCACTTGGCGCTGTGTGTGTTTAATTTCAAACTTCATTTAGAGACACCTCAGATTCTGCCGAAGAATGCTCAATGTTCCCCCACAAAGGACAGTTTGGCAGTTAAGCTTCAAAATCTATTGCTTTTTATTTTATTTTAAGGCATTCTGATCCTACCCTTTTGCTACCATAGAGCCCAATAGAGCCCAAGTCTTAGAAAATGAAAATGAAACAGCATTAATGACATTAACAAGAAACTAACAAATGTTTGAATTGCATGTTTGTAGGGGGCAGTTACATATTTGTGCCTTGCCAATTACGCAGTTTCATCTGATGCTTGATTTAGTTTTTGCCCCATTTATGAAATAGAGGGGGACAGTTGATAAACTAAATACTACATGGGTGTGAAAATACTCCGCTCATTCACAAATACAGTGGTACCTCAGTTTTCAAGCGTCTTGGAAGCTGAACATTTCGGTTTTCAAATGCCAAAATGCTTCCATTTTCGAACGCGCCTCAGTAGTCGAACAGCTTCCGCTGTGTGTTTTTCAATTTTCTCAATTGAACTTGCCTCTTTGTGCCTCAGTTTTTGAATGTTTTGGAAGTCGAACGGTCTTCTAGAATGGATTACGTTCGAGAACCAAGGTACCACTGTACAAACTTTGTATGCTAGTCCTCCTGTAAATCCTCAGACATTAAACTGCAGGGATGACTATTAAAAATGAGAAAATTGGAGCAGATTTGAACCTGTGATACTAAGGAGACATGGAGAAGGAATTTACCAGTACAGTCATATCTTGGTTGCCGAATGGAATTCTGGAAGTCCGTTTGATTTCCAAAACGTTCGCAAACCAAGGTGTGGCTTCTGATTGGCTGATTGGCCCCAGAAGCAATGCCGACAACTGAAACGGATGTTTGGCTTCCAAAAAAGTTCACAAACCGGAACACTTATTTGTGGGTTTGCGGCGTTCGGAAGCCAAAACGCCCGAGTACCAAGGCATTCAACAACCAAGGTACGACTGTACTCATCACATTTACTCCCAACTCTGAGCTAATGTCTCAAAGGTTTATGTAGAATATACAGTGAAAACAAGCTGCTTATTTCTGTCATCTCCAGGTTGCTCTTCTGAATAGTTTTGTCCTATGACCAGGCCTAGAATTCTCCCTCGCTGATCGGAAGCTGAATATATTGGGTATGTGTCTTAGGAATGCTCAGGAAAAGTCAAGTTCCATTGTCCTCAGACTCTTCTGCAAACAAGGATTGGCAGTTTGGTTTCTCTTCCCTCCCCCGTGTGTTTCAGTGTTGTTGTGTGTGTGGTGTCTAGAGGAGGAAACTTTATGCTGGGGGAGATCACACCCAACCTGTAAGCTGAAACATTTTGGCTCCACAAGTGAGAGAGGTGCAGCTTGCTTCTGTAGC
Source organism: Podarcis pityusensis (assembly GCF_964106645.2). Taxonomy (NCBI): domain Eukaryota; kingdom Metazoa; phylum Chordata; class Lepidosauria; order Squamata; family Lacertidae; genus Podarcis; species Podarcis pityusensis. The sequence goes on from NC_138030.1 coordinate 47,244,882, forward strand.
TCTAAGGCAGCAGCTTCCTGTTGAGGCATGTTGGTGAACTTTTATCCTTCTTCAAATGCAGACCTAAGGGATGGGGGAGGGAGGGAAAAGGCCAGTTCCTATATGGGGACCATAAGAAATGACCTGGTTCCAGCTGGTCTCATGGTCTTGCTGCTGAGAAACTAAAGAATAAAATGGACACTGGTTGGCTATGGTTCTCATGGACCCCCCTGCCCTGATCCAATTTGGCATTGAGGAGATGGAGGGAAAGCCCCATTGTGGAAATGGAAGTCCTTGTTCAGGGTGTTTGCTGATGGAGCTGATTAGATGACTGTCTCCCTTAGTATCTGATTTATGTACCAGATCTTAAGTCACATTGTTGTTGCTGATAAGAAGAAGGGGTTAAATGGGCAGTTTGGTTCAGCTGCGTGTATGAGAGGCCTATTGCTCTAGCTAAACCTCAGATGTTAAGTGACATTATTCTAAAAAATTGTTTTCTTAAATTGAAGACTAGAAATAAGGACTTTGTGACTGTAAAGGAGTAAGCCCCACCAGTGGTTACATCCCACTATGTAGATAGATGATTAAATCATTTTATTGATCTGTCCATTGATCTGTGGCAGAGGTAAAAGTGAGGATTGGACATGTTTTGAATGGATTCCTTTATAACTCTAGTGGTACCTCTGGTTACGTACTTAATTCGTTCTGGAAGTCTGTTCTTAACCTGAAACTGTTCTTAACCTGAAGCACCACTTTAACTAATGGGGCCTTCCGCTGCTGCCACGCTGCCGCATGAGTTCTGTTCTCATCCTGAAGCAAAGTTCTTAACCCGAGGTACTATTTCTGGGTTAGCGGAGTCTGTAACCTGAAGCGTCTGTAACCTGAAGCGTATGTAACCCGAGGTACCACTGTATATATTTTCTTCTACAACTTTGGATAAGAGGAGGCCTTCCATCACAAGGAGTGTTTTCCCTCTCTGCTTATACCCAAACAAGAAAGTATTGCATGGCCAGGCTCACACAATGTGCTAGTTTCTCAGTTGGTTAGAGTGTGGTGCTGACCAACACCAAGGTTGCAGGTTCGAGCCCCATAAGGGACAGCTGCATATTACTTCATTTCAGGGGGTTGGACTAGATGATCCTCAGAGTCCCTTCCAACTCTAATTCTATGAGAATGCCTCCAGAGGGCGGATGCAGACTGAGATATACCAGAAAGAGTTCCTATGTGGTCTTTGTCTTTCTGGTCTTCCGAGGTGCGGGGCTGGAACAGCCACCATAACACGTGAGTGCCACTACCATCACATACGTTTTGCAGAACTGTTATATGCAAAGTGATTTATGTCCTGCACCTTCAATAGACCGTATTTTTCATTCTATAAGACGCACCAGACCACAAGACGCACCTAGTTTTTGGAGGAGGAAAACAAGAAAAAAAATATTCTGAATCCCAGAAGCCAGAACAGCAAGAGGGATCACTGCGCAGCGAAAGCAGCGATCCCTCTTGCTGTTCTGGCTTCTGGGATAGCTGCACAGCATGCATTCGCTCCATAAGACGCACACACATTTCCCCCTTACTTTTTAGGAGGGAAAAAGTGAGTCTTATAGAGCAAAAAATACGGTAAATAATATCCCCATGCTGGCTAACAGATCAGTCACAGCCAAAGTGCTACTACTACTATTACAGTGGTGCCCCGCAAGATGAATGCCTCGCAAGACGAAAAACCCGCTAGACGAAAGGGTTTTCCGTTTTTCGATGCGCTTCGCAAGACGAATTTCCCTATGGGCTTGCTTCGCAAGACGAAAACGTCTTGCGAGTCTTGCAATTTTTTTCGCTTTCCCCCCCTTTTTCTAAGCCGCTAAGCCGCTAATAGCCTTTTAGCCGCTAAGCCTTTAATAACCGCTAAACCGCTAATAGCGCTAATCCACTAAGCCGCTAATAGGGTTGCTTCGCAAGACGAAAAAACCGCTAGACGAAGAGACTCGCGGAACGGATTATTTTCGTCTTGCGAGGCACCACTGTAGTAGTAGTATTCATACAAACTGATTCAGCAAATTATAACACCTGAAGCAGTGGCAACCCATTCAGAAGACAGTAAAATCAAACTGCGCTAAGAAATGCTTACACCAGCAGTTCTTTAAATAGCATTGACATGCATGCTTTAATGCAGATGTTGCTCTTCTGTGCCGCTCTAGGAAAGCATGTGCCTAGTTGCACACTTGGGACCATAACAAATAAGAGTAAACTGTGACAAGGAATGGGAACATGTCAAGAGCTCCAGCCTGGCTGTGCTAAATACCTACTGCAGACTCAAGTTGCCAGGATAAGTTTGCTTTGGCAAAACTGTGTACAGTAGGAATTACCCCTAGCGGGTAAGCAGAAGAAGGAGTTGATTGGAAGTCTTACCTGCTCACATTTCAGAAGAAGTAGCTCCTCTGAGATAATTGAACTTTCTACATCCCATGGAAAGAGAACAGTGTTAAAAAGATAAAGAAAACACTATCAGCATTTTAATCAGAAATTTTAATTTTAAGCTCTGCATAAGAGGGGATCTACTGGTGCAACGGGAATTCAATTTCCTCTTCTCCTCCAAACTTCCCCAAGATTTGGTCCAAGCCTGCAGAGCTGGTTTTGAGGGTGCATGGGGTTGGGGCTTGAGGGGACAGGAGTGGAAAAGAGAGATCCATTGCATGCACAGAAGTCTGTTGTGTCAGTGGAGTGGCAGTGTTGGATACGCCTCCGGGTATTTTCAAATACATACAGCTCTCTTAACAGTATTAGTCTCCCAGCCATTTTCATCCCTCCCCAAACCTAAACCAGATTTATCAGTCAGCACACAAACACATGATGGGGAAGGTGAGATGAGTGGGAAACACCAATGCAGATGTTCAAGTTTCAAAGGTACCCAAGAGCTCTGATCAAATAAGAATGGGGCATTTTCACAAAACAGAGTGCACGTGTTAATGTTCCACTTCCATTTTTAAACCATTTAGCCATCACTTCAGCAAATCGCATAAATTGGGCTAATTCAGCATGGGCATACAGTGGTACCTCAGGTTACAAACACCTCAGGTTACAAACACTTCGGGTTACAGACTCTGCTAACCAGGAATAGTACCTCGGGTTAAGAACTTTGCCCCAGGATGAGAACAGAATCGTGTGCTAGTGGCGCAGCGGCAGCAGGAGGCCCCATTAGCTAAAGTGGTCTTCAGGTTAAGAACAGTTTCAGGATAAGAATGGACCCCCAGAACAAATTAAGTTCGTAACAAGAGGTACCACTGCATATACTTGGGCAGACTTGGGGAATGCTTCATCTCTCTTCGTCACTCCCTAATGAATAATTGGGGACTGAACCTAGATGCAGCAAGATGGCTCCAATGTTGTTGTTGTTGTTTTGTGTGTGTGTAAATGCTTTTTCAGGTTTATACATTTCACTACTTCTACAATCCTTTTAACATTTCAAAACTTGACTTCCTTCTCCCTCTTTCTGCCATTCCTTATTTTTAATATCTTCTGCATATCCAAATAAACTTAATTTGCTCATTTATTCATCTACTTTAAATATGTACTCTTATAAAACTGTAGGTTATTATAATAATCCTGCCAATGTTCTTATCTGTTTACAATTTATCTGTAAATAATTCAATAAACCATCTCCATTGTTTTATAAAATGTTTGTTATCTTGATTTCTTATTCTTCAGGTTAGTTCACCATTTCTGCATATTTCACAAGTTTTTATATCCATTCTTCCTTTGCTAGAACTTCTGCTTCTTTCCATTTTTGGTGAGTAACATTCTTGCCGCTGTAGTAGCATATAGGAATAAGCTTCTATACAGTTTAGGTAGTTCTGTCCCTATAATTCCCCAAAGAAAAGCTTCTGATTTTTAAAAAAACAAATGTTATTTTAAACATCATTTTCAATTCATTATATATCATATGATAAAAAGAACTTTCTCTTTACATTTCCAACACTTATTTGATTTAGATTTATACATTTTTGCCAATTTACTCAGTGTTAGATACCATTGATATATCATTTTCACATAATTTTCTCTTAGACCATAAAATGCTGTAAATTTTATGTCCATATTCCACTATTGTCCCCATGCTTCCATATCTATATTATGACCAATATATCATTGAGGATTTTACTTGCTCATCCTTTGTCTCCCAATAATATTTTATACATTTTAGATAGCACTTTTACATTACATTCCAACAGATCTCTCTCCAATTGTGATATGATGATATTGTATCCATGTTGTTAATTTCCCTGATAATTCCTTAAATTCTTTTAATTTATACTCTCCTCCCTCTTGTTTTAATAAATTTCTATAAGTTGTCCACCATTCTATCATATTCTTTTTCTTTACCGCTATAGCTTCCAACGGTGAGAGCCAAAGTGGTGTTTTTACCTCTAATAAATATACATTTCCCCCCTAATTATATGATTTGTAAATCCTTTATGAACTTTCATCTTTTCATACCATAAATAAGCGTGCCAACCAAAAATATTGTCATGACCTTCTAAGTCTAGAATTCTCTAATATCATCCATTCCTTTAACCAACAAAGACAGGATGCCTCATAATATAGTCTCATATCTGGCTCTAATGTTCACTTTCCCATGAAACACATTTTCCCCTTCTTCTTTGCCACCTGAATTATTTTTTCTGAGTTCTTGGGAGGCCTGATGACAAGCTATCTGTTCTGTACTGCTGCTAGAAACAAGAGTGTGATGGTTGGGATTTCAGCTCTGCAGCATATTCACTAATCTGTTATTAGATACCACCTCCCTTGAGTCTTATCAAGGCCGATCTCCAGAACTTCTTCCTGTGTAGGTTCTGGCCTATGTCTCCAGCACAACAAATGAAATTAACTCACCTGGAAAGATGCAATCCCTTTATCATTTCATGCTCCTGAATTGTATATTAATCTTCTACCTCTGTCTCTTGTGGCTTTCCTTTAACCTTATTTTAAATGTCTACTCTCTGTTGTGTTGTTGAATCATTAGTGGAAAAACTTTAGCTCCCACATTTTTGGTGACCCTTCCTTCAGCCTGCTGTTTGTTTTTTGGTGCTCCTTTCTCTATATGCAGAAGGTCTAGAGAAGGAATCCTCTAATAGTGACCTTGTCCTCCTACAGTGTCTTTGCAAAATTTACCCATGCTCACTGGAACTTACGACAGCTATGTTACACCTGGTTATTGTTAGCTGCTGCAGATAAAAGATTTTGTAAGCATGAGATGAGTAAAATCACAAGAATGTGTCTCTAGAGGGTGGAAAGGGGGTTGTGTGTGAGTAGGATGATCAAGAATTTCCGAACCATGTGGGTAAATCTTTTTCTTTTCTTTCTAAGTTATAGGCAAGGGTCTATAGTGCATTTACCACTGGCAAGCCTCCCTACTCTAGGGCCTAAGAAAGGGTGACCTTGCACTGAACCTAGACAGGACTCAAAAGCAGCAAGGCGACTTGTCACTTGCAGAATCAGCTGCCCTCAATCTTGGACTCTCCAAATCTCCATCATCCAAATTTCCATCATCAGCATGGCCAGGGATCATGGATCATGAAAGTTGAGTCTAAAACATTTGAAATACACCAAGTTGAGGGAAAGCTTTTGTAGAACATCTCTGAAGCTAGATTGTCAGGTATGACCTTCCCTTCTTCCCTCATTAGTTTAGAGTTGGGGAGGACAGCAAGGGTTTCCCCAGGACCAGCTTTTGTATCCAAGAAGAGTGATGATAGGATTAGCCCATATTTGATTAACCAGCCACTGGAGAGAACTGGTGGATTAACTGTTTCATTCCCCCAGTTTTGGACAAGAATGTATGCTGTTCCTTGTATCAGAAAAAATATTATATCCTCTTAGATGTCCTTCTGCTGTGCTGTACGTTTATGAAGTGCTTTGAGTAACTCAAATGCAAATATTGGTGTGTTGTTTATATGCAGGCTTTAATAATTGACAAAGTTTCTGAGCATACACTGCTTCTCATTTTTTTGCCATTGAACTATCACTGTCCTTTCTTGTGGAATATGAAATCGAAGGATAGTTCTTCCCGGTTAGGTAATTAACCCCATAATCAGTCATTCATGTGATGGGCCAAGAAAAGGAGATGAAACTTTGAAATGGGATAAGTGGATGTTGGGTTGTATAAGATCAGAAACTGTCCCCACCCTTTTGGAGAAAGATCAGAAATTCAGCAGAACTAATTAATGAGGTGTTTGGTGAACTATGTCTGTGCACACAAGCCGCTTCTTATGTATGTGTGCCTATACACACAAATGCACATATATGAGAAAGACGTTCAAGTAATGGAGGAAAGTTGGTCAGGAAGATGAACATTGGGAGATTCCTTTGCAAATCAATCTCAAGAAATTTTGTACCTTTTTTTAAAAAAAGTAATAAACCACAAAATAGAATGTATCCAGTGACATTACATTGCAGATGTCATGAAAATGCACTGTGCTGGACAAACCTTGAACAATGCAGCAATATTTCTTTAAGACTTCCCCTCCTTCAAAAAATATTGAATAGTCAAGTGGAATCCAAAGAAAATGGATTTAGATACATTAAATGTTCCCCAGAACATGAAATCTGGAGAGCTTTCCTTGAGGCTATGTGAATGCTTGCCCAGAGCTCTTCAAAGTATGTCTTTCTTTCATTTTGCCATTTATGGTGCCATCACAAGAATCTCAGAAAGATCCGGTATAAAAGCCTGAAGGTTTGTGAAATTCCCATGTTAGAATATATATTTTAGAAGGTGTATTATGTAGGCCAGGAATTGCCAACCTGGTGCCTTCCAGATGCTGGACTCAAGGCTCCATCACCACAACCAGTGAGGCTGGTTGTATAAACTGTTATGGAAGTTTGAACAAGGAAGAGGGCACAGTCAATGCCTCAAGCAGTGCCTGTCTCCGTTTCTGTATAACTGCACTCATCAGAGAAGTACCAGCTTTTTGTGTGATTTGGCCTGGACAGAAATATTGCAGTCTCCAAGGTCTTGGCTATTGTCATACCTTTCTGCCTTATCAGAGGCTTCTTATTCTTTAATCGTAAACGTATGTGCAACTGTACACTTCCTTCTCTTCACCTAGGTACTTTTTGTTAATTTTTATCTACTAATATCATTTAGCATAAACTATACTTAACTCCTTTACACAATTCCATCTCAGGGTCCCGTCTCTTTTATCCAGCAGTCACCAGTCTTTTGGGGCCCATCGACACATTTGCAAATGGGAGAAACTGTTGTAGACACTGCATGCATCAAGGCCTTTTCTATTGGCTACAAAAGAATCCTGCTTTCATGCCTGATTTCGGACAGCGGGAGAGACCCTCTGGGCACCAGAGGCGGCCTCTGCAGCCATCTGTGTATGTGTGGGCACCATGCTGATGACCTCTGCCTTAGGCAAGCTGCACCATGTATGTCAGGCAATGGGACATGGGTGTAACTGAATAATTAAGTGTTATTAAAGGGAAAGCCCCATAAGCCTGATGAAGGAAGTGCAAAATAATTATTAAGAGAGTGAGGCATAATAGTGAAGCAACGTAAAATGTTGCAAGGGTGTTGGTCTTCAGCAAGGACATAGCCAGGATTTTTGTTGTGGGGTGCAGACCTTTTGTTAGGGGTGAAGAATCTCGGTTTGCTATGTATTTTCATGTATTTTCATTGATTTTTTTGGGGGGGGAGCTACCCCCCCCCCTTGGCTACCCCCTTGATCTTCGGAGAAGACTCTGAGGCTGTGAATGTCTATTCAGGCATTCTTCTCAGGCAAGGAGGAGGAGAGCAAGGATGTGCTGGCCAGCTCCACCCTCTTCATTTAATCCCCATTGCTGCTTCAGTTCTCTCCATACATCTGGAGGTCAAACATTTATATCAGAGAGCCCACTATACTCTCTGTGCGAGAGATACAGAACGCCACACTATCACAAAGACAGCAGGCTCTCCACTCCAGTTTGTGGAGTGCAGTGGCTCTTGCAGTGGGGACATGATGGAAAGGGTGGGGGCAGAATGTCCCCCCCACTCTATTCCAGGCATGGCCAAACATGGCCCTCCAGATGTTTTGGGACTACAACTCCTATCATCCCTAGCTAACAGGACCAGTGGTCAGGGATGATGGGAACTGTAGTTCAAAAACAGCTGGAAGGCCAAGTTTGGTCATGCCTGCTCTATTCTAATCATTGGGGGGTTCTTTCTGCTCTCCATTGATTTCAAAATGGGCAGCACAAAACACTTGTGGGGAAAACATACCCAACACTGTCAGTTTCCGTACTGGTTTTTGTTGCTGTTTTGTAAGGTTTGGGTGGAGCTTTGGATTAATTCTTGACTTGTTTGCTAGCACCCACCCTCCAGGAAATAGAAAGTTTAGACTAGCAAGGACCAGGCTTTACAGGATCTGCAGCTTACGGTTTTGTTTTGTTTTGCTATCTGCTGCTGTAAAAGCTGTGAGTAGATTTCAGAAGGCTTCACATAACCCGCTTGGTCCCAAATTGTATTGCTGCTGTTCTTTTCCAGCCCCTTAATTGTGGAAGAGCGAGAAACATAGCTGAGTGGTTGCGCTACATGCTCTGCATGGAGATGTCTAAGGGCAGAAGTCTGCTGGATCAGGCCAGTCCAGCATCTTGACCTCATAGTGGCCCACCAGACGCCCATGAGAAATCCTCAAGCAGGACCCAAACACAAGAGAACTCTCCCCTCCTGCGGTTTCCAGCAACTGATATTCAGAAGCATCACTGCCTGTGGAGGCAGATCATAGTTTTCATGGTTAGTAGCCATTGAGAGCCTTCCCCTCCATGAATTTGCCTAATCCTCTTTTAAAGTTACCTAAGTTGGTGGCCACCATTGCCTTCTGTGAGAGTGAGTCCCATAGTTTAACTATGCACCGCATTACGAAGTTCTAGGTTCATTCCCAAGCATTTCCTGTTAAAAGGATCTCTTGTTGCAAGCCTAAGAGACACTTCTTCTGCTTGGGGTCTTGGAGAACAGCTGCCAGTTCAAATAGACAGTAGACTGAGCAAGGTTGTTGTTGTTATTATTATTATTATTATTATTATTATTATTATTATTATTTATACCCCGCCCTCCCCAGCCGGAGCTGGGCTCAGGGTGGCTAACATCAATAAAATCACAGTACAAACATAATTAGGGGGGGACCAATTTAAAATACAGGTTAAAATGCAATTTAAAATGCAGCCTCATTTTAAAAGTAGTCAATAAATCAAGACCACAAGGGAGGGAAACATAAGGGTCATACTGAGTCCAAACCAAAGGCCAGGTGGAACAGCTCTGTCTTGCAGGCCCTGCGGAAAGATGTCAAGTCCCGCAGGGCCCTAGTCTCTTGTGACAGAGATAGGTTCATATATAATGTCCTCTGATACTTGCATTACCCTTGTTGTGTTCCTGTTCCTTCTTCTAAACCTGGGAGAGTTATTTTCCACTACATCTGATGGGGAGGTAGTTCATGTGGTGGTGCATAATTGTGGCATAATGATGATTTGATGCTGATTAACCTGTGTTCTTTCGAGCTTAAAGTTCAAAGCTGTTGTAAAAAGTCCTAATTGGAATCTCTTTGAAAGTGGGTTAACCAGGCCCCAAGTCTATGTCTCTGCAATTGGTATCGTGAAGTCTTTTTCCTCATAGATACTCCTGTGGCAGCTGCTGTTGCAGTTAGTGTTGTATTCAAGCGCTCAAGGAACTTGAAAAACAAAGATTTTGTTTTACATTAATGAAAATTATTTGGAAGACATTCCATGGGGCTGTTGCTGCTGCTCCAATTCCTCTCAGTCAATCTTGCCAAACTACCTCTCACAGCTAACTGCCCACAGGCCTTGCTTGTTTGTGTAGTTTCAATGTTCAGATTCCATCAATTAAGCAAAGTTTCTGGAAAAGCCCTTCCCATACTCGTAGCAATCCTAAATTTCCTTTTCAGTATTCTGGTGCTGTTAAGGCTTCATATCTAAAGTGTACGGCTTTCACGCCCTGTTATGAAAAAGAATTTAAGAGTAAGATTTTCCAGATGAGCTGTATTGTCTTTGTGTTTCTGTGTTTTTCACTTGAGTAACGGGAGAAGTAGATAGAATATACACACAGAGAGACTTATAATCAGAGTAGGACGATGCAGATGAAATTGCACTGGTTTTATGGTATCTTGCTACAACCTAACTGGCTGCAATCACAATGTTTTTGAGCTGGGCAATGCCACCCCCCAAATCCAGGAATTTCCAGGGGCAGAAGGGAAGTTCAGTGTCCTTCTCCCAACCAAGTTCCTGAGTACAATCATTTAGCTTCTCTCGTGTAAGAGAGTTTGTCTGGTGTTTCCAAAAGCAGCATTTTCCTCTTTTCAGCGTTCAAGATTTCCGAACTTAAGCTAGGGGAGTGGCTTATTGGAAGCAGATATCTGCATATACAGGGTAGAGTAGGGTGTATGTGCGCGCACCCACCCACCCCTTTTCTTGAAATAGTATGAAAATACTCTGAAATGGCACAGGGCTCAGATCAGCATGTCCTGCCTCACCCAGCGGCTGCTGCAGCGTTTCATGAATGAATGCACGTCACTGGTTAATACAGAGCACTTTGCAACACATACACAAGCCATCAGCCATTTGCCCCCCCAATTTCCCTGTTCACAAAAATAAATGCAAAATAATTTAAGTAAAAAATAGATAAATATTTATTACAAAAGGAGACGAATGCTGTGTCCACTCTTGCGTTCTCTCTGTCTCTCTCTGTCACAAAACAAATACTGAACAAACAAACAAACAAACAAACAAACAAAAACACTTTACAAAGTAGGAAATGCACCCTGCTGTTTCTCTGATTACCAGAACATGCCAAGAACGATGAGGAGGGGTGGACTCCAAGGAAACAGCTCTGAGCATGCTCAGAGCACACACCTATGATTTGGATAGGTCTACCCTGAGGCAGACCTTTGAATATTGCACCAGGACTGTTTGTGTATGCTATGGATGTATGCTAATTCCTATGTCCTGGTTGGCTGGATTGCCCTCATAACAACAGGAGGGAGTGGTGAAGCTGCTAGAACTAACACTAAAGGTAAAGGGACCCCTGACCGTTAAGTCCAGTCGCGGATGACTCTGGGGTTGCGGCACTCATCTCGCTTTACTGGTCAAGGGAGCCAGCATATAGCTTCCGGGTCATGTGGCCAGCATGACTAAGCCACCTCTGGCGAAACCAGAGCAGTGCACGGAAACGCAGGTGGCGCTGTGGTCTAAACCACAGAGCCTAGGGCTTGCTGATCAGAAGGTTGGCAGTTCAAATCCCCGCGACGGGGTGAGCTCCCGTTGTTCAGTCCCGGCTCCTGTCAACCTAGCAGTTCGAAAGCACGTCAAAGTGCAAGTAGATAAAGAGGTCCCGCTCTGGCGGGAAGGTAAAAAAAAAAAAAGGACTAACACTAGTAAACTGCTAATATTTCCTATGGTTATTCTGCCTGGACATAGCAGTGGCAGTGTAGTTTTATACTGAAAGTCACCAGTCAGCTCTCTGCATTGCCTAGAATATGCAAGAAATGTGTATCTGAATTTAAATGGAAGGATAATGAGTGTATGGGAGCCAGGAAAGGTATTGGCTTTGAGATTTTGTGAATTTGGTGACAACTTTGCATAAAATGCCCCTTGATAGGGCAGTACCCCAGAGCATTCCAGACTGCTTTCTCTACTTTGCCTCACCCCCAAAGTCCTTTAATACTGAGAGGGCAATCCTTAGCATATCTGTTGAGGGGGGAATAGGCTTCTTAATCTTTCTTCTTTTCCCCCAAAACTAGGATTCTTTGCCTTCAGAACAGTCCCTCTCCTACCCTCTCCTTGGCTTCAAGTACACCTACAAACACAAAACTCATTTTACTATTCTGATTAGGGCCCAGACCAAGTCGGTGTGGTTGTTGGAGAGGTTGTTTGTGTAAAAAGTGGTCCCGTTTTCTGTGTAGGATTCCTTCAGAGTTCCTTGCGCGAATCATAACAAATCATTGTAAAACTGACCTCCAAGATGCTTGTTGAGTGTTTTTGGGGTGAGGGAATCACTGTATATTCAGGGCAGATAACTAGTTGCTGGTAGAGGGTTTTTGCGGGGAGTGAAAGGCAATTACTATAGGAGCTTTCTAAATTTTGGCCCATCACACTGTTGAGTACATCCTTACATTCCCAATCACCTTTGTAATGGCATGTGAGATGGGGCTGCTGTTGAAGACCTTTTATTCATTACCTTTTCCTAATGCAGACGTGTTTGCCAACCTTTTTCCTGGCTACATTCACACATCACAACAAGTCAGATTTCTGGCTGATCATGTTACTGTGCATGCTGCCTGATCACTCCTGCTTCGCTCATCTCCTAGCGCTGGTGGAAGAAATAAACCACGCTGCCCATGGCCAACAAGCCGGAAAGCCTGGCTTATTTTGATGTGCACATCTGGCCTGTATTTTAGAATGGTGACACAGCTGTTCATTTTGGGGCAGGTTACTTGGATCGAGAAGCCATCCAAACAATGCCAGGTATACAATTTTCTCCTGAAAGGGAGCTTCACCTCGGATGCTGACAAACGTTTTGAAAACACCCCTTTCTAGATTTGATTGCCTGAGAATTTCTTTCTTCCCAGAAGTTCCTGTTGTATACACTTTAGAGTATTGTAAGCAGAGCCAGTCATATTGGTTGGCACTGCTGGGGCAGCTGCTAAGGCCCACATCCCAGCAAAGGGCCCAACACAGGAGCAAGTCAGTGGAGCAGCTGTTACCACTATTGCCTGTTTGCTCAATCATACTCCCCACCACCACCACCCCTGCCACTGCCGCCAACGCAATGTCGGTGATTTTATTCAAAGAGAGAGTGAGAGCAATTCAAGGAGTTGTAGGCATGCTGAGGATGTCTTGGAGAGGACTCAAAATCTGGACCCTGTGCTACTCATCTTATGAGTAGCAATAGGACGTTGAGACCTGGCTGCACTTGTGTCTGGGACTTGTGTAGGGAGGTGTGTGTGTGTGGTTTTTGTTGAGATGGAACAAACTGTCTGGTGTTCTGCAAAACCAACTTGGCGACCGAAGCTTGTGTCCCAGATTGCTTGAGAGCTGCCTTCCTTTAATGTACCCACAGCGTCTTCTGCGAACACATGTTTTGCTTGCTCTTGAACTTTTCTGGCATATCCTGTGCCCTCCTGAATGTTCGCTGGCAGCCTGATCCCTGGGCACCCCTCGCAGTGCTGTGCATGTATGAGAGGGAGCGAGAGAGGCGGACTGACTATGAATAAGAGTGTGTTGGGAGCCGTGTGCGGACAGCAAGCCTCCCCTCCATCCCTCCCCCTTTTCCCTTTGGCTAGCTGCTCCAGTTCTGATCTCCTTATTTGGCTACACTGTTCCCAAAGAAGGGGTGGGGTGGGCTGGAAGGGGAGGGGAGGGGGAGCAAGGGAGAGACTGGGTGACATCACAGAGCTCGGAGCCGCAGGAAAGAAGTTGCTTCGGGGAGTGTGTGTGTGCGTGGAGGGGCGGAATCACCACGAAACACTCGAGCCAAGCTCGTTGTCGGCAGTTTCTTAAAAAGGAGATGTCTGTACTGGAGACCTTTGTTGTGCTCTGTCCGGGAAGCTCTCTAGCCAAAGGAGACACCTCTCTGTTCTCAGCTCCCCCAGGAGCAGCTGGTGGGGCTGCCGCAAAGCATGTTGTTGCAAAACACTTAGCTGCTCTGGGGGAGCAAAGGGGAGTGGGAGTGGAAGTGGCAGGCACTATTTCAAGGCCCACTGACACAGCCTGGCTGGGGATGGGAGTCTGCGCCCAGCACACATCTCCCAGAGATGTTTCTGAAGACTTGGGCCATTGAGAGTACCTCTGAGTAATGAGTCCCAAAGGCTGTGTGTGTCTGTATCTGTGTTTTCTCCTCTTTCCCCGAGATGCCAAATCATTGTATCCTGGAAAATAAGGGGAGGAAAAGCCAAGCAAAGGGCCAGCTTTAAACCATCAAGTCTACAACCCTGTCCACACTTAGCTGGCAGTAAGCCCCATGGAATTCGGCGGGACTTACTTCTAAGTAGACTTGGTGAGGATTGTGCTGTAAGTCAAGTTTCAGTTTTGAATTCAGGGGTTCCTAGAATCATAGAATCATAGAGTTGGAAGAGACCACAAGGGCCATCGAGTCCAACCCCCTGCCAAGCAGGAAACACCATCAGAGCACTCCTGACATATGGTTGTCAAGCCTCTGCTTAAAGACCTCCAAAGAAGGAGACTCCACCACACTCCTTGGCAGCAAATTCCACTGTCGAACAGCTCTTACTGTCAGGAAGTTCTTCCTAATGTTTAGGTGGAATCTTCTTTCTTGTAGTTTGGATCCATTGCTCCGTGTCCGCTTCCTGCCAGTGTTCAAAACTCCCATTGTTCTAGGTGCATTTTGCGACAGGGAATTTCATTAGCGTGATCAGTTTCTGAGCTCTGGGCGCAGTACCACACCTAAGATTTCAGATTAAAACTGCAGAGTGGAAGGAGAGGAGGACCTTTCTGCCTCCCCACTTCCAGCTACTCTCTGAAGACTGGAGAAGAGACCCTCTTTAGAATATTGGGGTGGGCGGGCAGGGGAAGGACTAGAGCACGTGAAAAATGAGCATAATATTTTAGCTGCAGTTCATTCATTTTCAGCTTGTATTCTTGTTATAAAAAAAGTGTGCCTAGACATTCCGTTGTTGCGCCCATAACCTAGGTTTAAGGTGCCATTTAGCTCCTAGCTTTCATATCTCAGTTTCAAACAGTGGTTCCTGCATACTAAGTGCTAGAATGATTAAAACATGTTGGTTTGCAATTAAAACAAATCTTCATACAACTTAAGAACATAACAAGAAATTTGCGGTCATGCAGCCTACATGGACTGTGGAGTTATATCTGCTTAGAAGCAAGAGATTGGTTTCTGTTTATTTCTCTCTGATACTGAGCGAGATCGCATTCTCTGATACTCAAGCAAGATTAAGACTGCAACCCTGTGAACATTTGCTTGGAAGTAAGTTCCCACTGGAAGTGGAATTTACTTTTAAAGTCAACTTGCATAGCACCAGGCCATAAGTGTTTAGAACTTACCAAAGGTAAGGGCTGGTAATTGGACACATTAGTGCAGGAGTCAGCAAACTTTTTCAGCAGGGGGGCCAGTCCACTGTCCCTCAGACCTTGTGGGGGGCCGGACTATATTTTTTTTTGGGGGGGGAACGAATTCCTATGTCCTACAAATAACCCCGAGATGCATTTTAAATAAAATGACACATTCTACTCATGTAAAAACACGCTGATTCCCGGACCGTTCCGCGGGCCAGATTTAGAAGGCGATTGGGCCGGATCCGGCCCCCTAGCCCTAGTTTGCCTACCCATGCATTAGTGTCTTTCCATGAAATGGAAAGTAAATTTCTATGTTTGGTAGGTAGAGTCATCAATATTCATTAGAGAATTAGAGATCTTCTACATAAAGCAGAAGTACAAGATCATGATGCAGGATGGCAGATCCTGGTCCCTGGTCCCTGTGATTATCCCGGGTCCAGTAGGAAGCCGGCAATAATAAATACAGTATGTGGCAATATGTCTTTTTTATAAATGCTTAACCTCAGAAGTGAGATCTTTTTTTCTTCATGGTTTTTTGCATAACAAAGTTGTCTTTACCAAAATGGCCTGGTTCCTCAGAAGTAGTAATAGACAGGGGCTTTCCTGATTGCCCCCACTTTTCCTGATTGGGAAAGACTGTGGTATGAGGTGAAAATCACCTCAAATTGAGTGCAGACACTTTCTGTCTACAGCTCTCTGAAACTGGAGCAATTACTCCTTCCTGCTGATCCGACCCCATTCTGGAGGGTCCTCTGACCCTCCAGGAGATGCTTTTCAGGAAACTCAGGAGACTGCAGGGTGAGGGCAGGAAAATCCCCTCCTACCAGCCTCATTCTTAAAGTATTTCTTATTATACAAGCCACTGTGTTTGATAGATGCTTATGATTCAGCATTCAAATCAGTATTTAATATCTATGATCCAGTATTATAGTCAGTTACTTTTTAAAAAGACACTTGTGGAAAAACTTGATTAAAATTGAGAAAAAGCACATGTTTTAGTGTGGCTGCATTTTGAACATGGATTATTATTGTTGTTGTTGTTGTTGTTGTTGTTATTTGTTTCTAAAGTTTTCTGTCATGTTGTTTTGTGGGTTATTGTAATGGTTTTTATTGTGATGCATTGTTTTCTGATTTTATGTCATGCTTTTGGCTCTTAATCTTTTGGGCAGTCGCTCAGAGACTATCTTGTAGTGAGAGACTAATAAGTCAAATAAATAATAAGAAAAAGGTATTATGCTGTGTGCGATGGGGTTCAAAGAAACAATGATTTCAAAAATGTTGTGTTGTGTGCCATGGGAGGTTATCTGACTCTCCCTTATACTAAGTGAGGCTGTTTAATTAATCCCTGCTTCAGCTCAAGTAACTTGTTAGGGATTGAGTGTGTGTGTGTGTGTGTGTGTGTAAGAAGATGGGTGACATCTAATATAGCACGAGCAGCTGTCCTCTCATGCAATGGCTTCTCTTTCTTTTTCTCCCATCTCTCTCCCCAAATCTGCTTCAGAAGGTTAGGGGACCCTCCAAAACAGATTTTGGGGGCTGGGGAAGTGAGAAAAGAAAGCACAAGTCCCACTGTGTAAATGGATACACATCACTGAATATCACCCAGTGTCTCTTCGTTTCCTTAGTCAAACGTTCAGATTATTGTAAGAATATCACAGTAATCACTGCAATAATGGTAGCCTTGAATGAACCAATGGGTTTTGGATTGTATGTTCTGTGGCTTGGAGAACATCAACACAGAGAGAAACATGTATATGTAGAAAATCTGTTGTATGTCAAACACTAAAAAACCCCCACACTTGGCCATATTGATTTCCAGACATTAATGCCAAACTCTCTCTGTGTGTGTGTGTGTTCAAAAGATTCATGTTTATAATGCTTTTGAAGGATGATCAAGCCCCCAACAAGAGAGAGAAAGAAAAGACTGACCGTTCACACTTCTCCATTACTTTTGATTGAAAGAGTACAGTTGTATAGTCTAGAATTATAAAGGAGAACTCGGAGTCCGCAGGCGTGGTTGATTAATCAACAAACTTTTCTTGCCCTTAGGTTGCTGAGTTGCCGTTTGGGGCTCAGGGTCAGAGCCCAGAGCAGCCATCACAATAGCGTCCAACAGCTGGAACGCCAGCGGCAGCCCCGGGGAGGGGCGAGAAGATGGACAGGAGGGGATGGACAAGAGCCTGGACAATGATGCCGAAGGAGTGTGGAGTCCAGACATTGAACAGAGCTTCCAGGAGGCGCTGGCAATATACCCGCCATGTGGCCGGCGGAAGATTATTCTCTCGGACGAGGGCAAAATGTATGGTGAGTGAGACCGTGTCATGCTTCTATGTTCATGTGGCTTAAATCAGATTCCATGCAGGACGCCCATTCATTGCACATTGTCCATTCAGATGGCCGCAGCTTTGGATATTTATTTATTTATTTATTTATTTATTTATTTATTTATTTATTCACAACTTATCCCACCTTTCATTGCAGTTGTTCAGTGTGATTTTCATCTTTTCCCTCCTCCTTTTTACTTACAAATATCTCGAGAGGTAGGTTACGGTTGAGAGAGAGTGACTAGCCCAAGGTGAGATTCGTGACTGAATGGGGATTTGTATCTGGGTCTCACAAGTCCTAAAAAGGTAAAGGTAAAGGGACCCCTGACCATTAGGTGCAGTCGTGACTGACTCTGGGGTTGCGGTGCTCATCTCACTTTATTGGCCAAGGGAGCCGGCGTACAGCTTCCGGGTCATGTGGCCAGCATGAATAAGCCGCTTCTGGCGAACCAGAGCAGCACACGGAAATGTCGTTTACCTTCCCGCCGGAGCGGTACCTATTTATCTACTTGCACTTTGATATGCTTTTGAACTGCTAGGTTGGCAGGAGCAGGGACCGAGCAACGGGAGCTAAATCCGCTATACCACATTGCCTTCTGTATCTGAGGATCTGATCGAGGATGTCTTTCATTATTTATTTACCATCTATTTACAGCCTAAAATATTATGGTGTAATAGCCACCATGTTTCGTTTTGCAGGCACATACCAAATCCCTTCAGCTGCTGGCTAGGGAGATCCAGGTGGGGGAGTAGGAATTTGCTTCTTATAAACATTCTTAGGTTTAAAATATGTACCTCTGACACACAGGCCTTAGATGCTAAAAGTGTGTTTTGCTTTTGGCACTTCGGGATGTTTCTTTCCAGTCCGTGTGCCTGACTTGGTCCCTGCTGTGTTTTATCTCCCTGATCGCTTTGGCTGGTAATAAAGGAGATGGACTACCCAAAGATCATCCTGAGAGAGGGGAGATGAAGTGTTTGTGGAGGTGGCTGTCTTGGAGTGGATAAAGAACTCCAGGGTAGTGCTGAACTCTTCTTCCCTAGATTGTTGACTCACATCTCCTTTGTACTTCCCTAGGTCTACATATCCCTCCCACTCCCTTATGCCTCATCTCTCCTCTCCCTCCCACTCTTTTCTCTGCCTGGCTTGACTGACTGGTTTGGTAAGCTCATTCCTGTCAAAGGAGAGATTGATTTTCATCTGCTTGAGGATCCCACATGCCTGCCGTTGGGTGTGAAAGATGGTGTTTCTTCTCGCAAGCAAAACACTCTATTCTCTTTTTTTAGGTTTATCACCTTCCTTGTATTGGGGTTTTATTAAATGACACAACAGGGTCTGCATCTGTGATTTTCTTGCTTCTCATTATGATACTATGACCTCAGATAGGCTAGGGCTGCAATCCTATACGCTCTCACTCCTGAGTAGGCATTTATAGAAACACGCTGGAATTCCAATGAAACAAACTCTCCCATCTTTCAGTTGACCTCTTTGTGCATTTAATGTGCCCTCATTAAGTTGGTGACATTACAAATTCATACCCTTAGCTTACCCCCGGGGTATGCTTACTTATTGTTTTATTTTAAAATATTTCTAGACTGATTTCCTGGGCCATCCCCATCCAAAATGACTTACAACAATAAACTACCATAAACAATCAGAAATACTTAGAGATATTTTACTGTAGTGCATTGGTGGGGAACCTGTGGCTCCCCAGATGTTGTTGGACTACACACCCCATCATCCCTGACCATCAGCTTTGCTTGCTAGGGTTGATGGGCATTGGAGTCTAGCAACATCTGGAGGGCCACAGGTTCCCAGTGCCTGTGTAGTGTGAGAGCTCGGTTAACTGAAGAAGGCTCAGTTGTCGGATATTAATTCATTGCAATTCCTTTTCTGTTTTTGAGTTTGTATACACATTCTGTTGCAGATTTTAATTGTCATGGTTTTATGCCAAGCTTTGAGATAACCAGCCTGCATCAGTTGGCTCCAGTAAAAACCCAATAGCCGTCTTCATCCACCGCCTCCAAAACAGAAGTGCTTTACTTGTGTAAGCAGTGTTACATAGGAGCCACAGACTCACAAGATCACAACTCCAACGTTAGGTTGATAAGATGAGTAGGTCACTCATATGGATAGGAATTTTTCTCAGGCTGGCCCCTGGCATCTTGTTGGAACCAGCACTCAGTGTAAAAATGGTTTCATCTGGAATGGGAGGGAGGAGAGGAGATTATGCCTTATCAGTTGCTGTTGTGAAATGGGTGGTAACGAAGACAAAAAGGCTCATACACTACACAACATAAGCTCTCTCGCTTATGAAAGGAATGGGTTGTAGATCCTGAATTGCTCTAGATCAGCGGTTCTCAACCTGTGGGTCTCCAGATGTTGTTGGACTACAACTCCCATCATCCCTGAGCTCTTGCCTTGTAAGCTAGGGGTGATGGGAGTTGTAGTTCAACAACATCTGGGGACCCACAGGTTGAGAAAGGCTGCTCTAGATACTTTTATGCAAGGTGAGGAGGTGAAGAAGAAAGGGCAGCTTTGGTCCTTTTGCCATTGAGATGATACATTTCTGAACTCTGTGCCCACCACACCTAAGAAAGCAGTTAAAAAGTAAAGGAGGGAGGATGAGAATGAAGGTCCCTGACTCCTGATTGGTTTGAATGTGATAAATCCATGTTGCCACCATAATTGGCTTAGTTAAGTAATTCTGTCAGTCTCCTCACATTTAAGTAAACACAGAAGGAGAGGTAGGGGTGGACTGCCAAGCTCTGCCCCTTCCACTGTGTTAACGTGTCCCAATTCAGAGCCTTCCACAAGTTTGAGGGTGAGGATCTGAAGTGGGATGCTGTCTCTGGTCATGATTGTGCTGGGTTCTTCCATGAAGGAAAGAGGCTCCTTGTTTCAGGCAGTTGCCCTCAAACTTGTGGAAGGTTCTGAACCGTCTAGGGGTGTCATGTTGCAGGGGTGAAGCTTGGCAGTGTGCCCCTTGTGTCTTGCTTAAATGTGAGGAGATTGAATAGCCAGATAGGGCTTGAATATCTTTCCTCATGCCAGTGCCTCAGGTTGTGGTGGCAGTGGCGATCGTAGGGTTCAGGCACAGTTTCACCCAAACTGTTTCGTGTTGCTGCAGAGTGAAATGTTGTAAACAGACACGTATTGCTGCTTCCTACTCATCAGCTCCTGCTGTGATGTCATAATTCTATGTTTGTGACCTCAAAGCACTATCTCCATAGGAATGGATCATCCTGTTGACAAACACTGGATTAATGACCATGCTGAATGAGTCAGGGATCGGAAGAGAACATTGCCTGTTGTTTTAAGTGCATAATTGTTTGTCCTTTTTTTTGGTTAACATTGTTTGAGCCTCCCCAAGTGTAACTGCTGTTCTCCTCCTGGGACACTAGCCTCCCAACCGTGCAGTAGCTGCTTTATCTGTGTGCAGCTCCTGTAAGACTGTGATAACCCTAGAGGATAGCTCAATTGGTAATACACGAGGCTCTTATCCTCAGGGTCATGGGTTTGAGCTGCACTGCAGGATTGGGCTCATGGTCCCTTCTAACTCTGTGATTCTGACATTGACATGATTCCAGCCATGACTCCTTCCCACAGAATTTGCACCATGGAAGGAGAGAGGCTTCCCAATTCCATGTACAAAGGTGCAGATGGATAGAGTCATGCAATTTCAATATTGTCCAAAATTCTCATGGATAAACAGTTCCCATGTAGCTGGGAGAATAGATATACATATTCAGCATAGTGCATGGATGCTGAAAATGATTGGCTAGAATTGGTAAGGGATGTCTTCCTCAAGTTACGTTGTCGCCTTTAGTAGTCCTAGTAAAGGTAAAGGGACCCCTGACCATTAGGTCCAGTCGTGGCCGACTCTGGGGTTGCGGCGCTCATCTCGCTTTATTGGCCGAGGGAGCCGACGTACAGCTTCAGGGTCATGTGGCCAGCATGACTAAGCCGTTTCTGGTGAACCGTTTACCTTCCCGCCGGAGCAGTACCTATTTATCTACTTGCACTTTGATGTGCTTTCGAACTGCTAGGTTGGCAGGAGCAGGGACCGAGCAACGGGAGCTCACCCCGTCACGGGGATTTGAACCGCTGACCTTCTGATCGGCAAGCCCTAGGCTCTGTGGTTTAACCCACAGCGCCACCCGCATCGCAGTAGTCCTAGTAGTTCACCATTAAAAATGGGAGTGCTGCAGGTATCCATATCCTGGAAAGCCTGCCCCAATCCTAAATATAGGTGAATAGGTTGTGGTTACCCATTTTGAGAGAACTTGTTGTGTTCAGTGGCGTGTTTTGTTATTCTTCACATGTTCTAGTGCTGAGCCCTGGCACTAAATGCATACGCCTGATGTTGAAATCTGGCCTGAGTAGTTATTTTAGCCCTGGGGTTGCTAACATTTTTGGACTTGTAGACCCTTTTGCAAACCAGAGAAACTGTTGAAGACACAACCAAGCACATTCCACAGCCTAATATATTGGCTACAACAGAATGCTGCTTTCAAGCCTGGTTTCAGCTGGGAGAGGAGACCCTGGTGGCACATGTGTGCCTGCAGGTGACAAATTGACGACCCCTGTTTTATCCACTTTACTTATATTTTTAATGTGGCTGAGTACTTGTGCTCCTGCCATAACTGTTTCCCATGCCTTCTTACCAGGAGCCTGCCTAAAGGGGAGATGACACATTGCACCTCCCCTCCCCTTTTGCGCCCCCAACATGGCCCAGGGTCTCTCTGACAGGCAGGGGTGGAAGGTTTCTGAAGAGGCACATTTTTTAGATTTCTCCAGGAATAGCTGGAGTGCCGCTGGGGAGCTTGGCCTTTGTTCATCAAGCCCAAGTGTACAAACTGGTTTTTCCAGCCACTTGGAGACATCTGGCAATCGCTTAAAGAAACAGCAGCCCTGTTCTGCTTCTGCCTTTTAAAAATTTGGCTGCTCTCCCCTCCCCAATCTTTTTTTTTTAACCCTGTTTTACACTTTACCCCACCTCTGCTTTTCTTCACTCTCTAGAAATCTCCACTTGACTGCATGTGCAATAAGAGTAGAGCAGCATAGAGGTTGTTGGTTTTTTTAGTTGGCCTCTCTCCCAGAGTATGACTGGAAGGAAAGGGGACACGCCATCTGCACTTACCTTTTCAAGTGAGTGAGGAGAGGGAAGTCTCTGTTTTAATTGGCTGCAGTACCAATAGCCTGCTTGTTCCAAGACCTGTCTTGATGGGAGAAGCTGTCTTGGAAAAGGACCACTGGATCTCTGATCCCCACTTGTGCCCATCCTTAACCTTACTTGGTTAGAAGAAAGCTTGAATCACTCAAGTGCTCTGCCACAGATCTGTTATGGCCTGGAATGTTGCAGCTTTCCTCTTTTGCCTGGTAGACTTTGCAACAAACTCATGTGGACTAGGTAAAGAAATGTAAAGTAGCAACACTGATAGCACCATATGTTCAGGGCATAGGCTGGAGAGGGTCTTGTGAGTTCCATCTTCACAGGACTTTGTTCTAAACTTCATTTTATGTGTGCAACACTTGCTGTCCATAATGAATGAGTCGGAGCTGGCCTTGTGGTATTTGGAAGGACAGTCCCTATCAGGAACAAAGACAGCTTACCATTGCAAACAGTCATGGGCAACAAAGTAAAAATAGAGTTGCATGTCTGCTCTACTACTTGTTGCCTTTGTCTCCTTATTTATATTGAATAATTGAATTAAAAGTTAATCTGGATTGTTAAAATTGTTTGCCTTATTGTAAAGTCTTAGTCCTGATTTTTATAGTGTTGTGGCCAGTGGTTGCTTTATATGTTAGTTTTTCCCTGCTTGCATTTTAAGGAACAATTGTAAAATGGCTGAAGATGGGCAGCTTTATGACCTGGAAATATAGGCATTCAGCTTTGGCAGTTTGCCTGTTGCATGTCGTTCATCTATATCTACTGGGCCACATGCTATAAAGATGCACATTCTTGACCATCTTTCACCTGATGCTTTTGCGTGCTTATAAATATGGAAGTAAGGTTAAATAACGTAGAAAGCAGCAGACAACACTCAGTTTTTCTGCTGTGAAGTTACAAGTTTCTGCTCTTGCAAGTAGCAACTTCCAGTTTTATGAATCCTTATTGCACTTTTAGTGATGTATGGAAGTGAGAGCTGGACCATAAAGAAGGCTGATCGCCAAAGAATTGATGCTTTTGAATTATGGCGCTGGAGGAGACTCTTGAGAGTCCCATGACTGCAAGAAGATCAAACCTCTCCATTCTGAAGGAAATCAGCCCTGAGTGCTCACTGGAAGGACAGATCCTGAAGCTGAGGCTCCAATACTTTGACCACCTCATGAGAAGAGAAGACTCCCTGGAAAAGACCCTGATGTTGGGAAAGATGGAGGGCACAAGGAGAAGGGGACGACAGAGGACGAGATGGTTGGACAGTGTTCTCGAAGCTACCAGCATGATTTTGACCACTGCGGGAGGCAGTGGAGGACAGGAGTGCCTGGCGCGCTCTGGTCCATGGGGTCACGAAGAGTCGGACACAACTAAACAACAACAACAAATTGCACTTTAGTTCCTGTTCATATGTGAGGGCTTATTCGCACAAAATATCACCACCCCTTCCCCTTTTCCCTGGTCTCAGAACTTCCTTGGGCATACAGTTATGTGGATGAATGTAGTTCATGTACTAGTGAAAATGGACATGGGAAAAGTGCCCCCTCAATTCTTGGGAATTGCTGCCGGCCGTCTCAGAGAACACCCAGTTCGTGGGTTAATATTTTCCTATGTGAGCACAAACCTAAGGAAAGTTGATTGCGTGAAGTAAAAAAAAGTGCTGTGTGAACAGGGTCTGAGAGGTGAAGTTCCATTGAAGAAGGAGCAGGAGTAGGTACTCCTCCTTCGAGTGGTGCATATTATCCACTCTGGAACTGTATTCACATGAACAAGTCCACCCATTTCCAGTGTGTGTGCACACATGCATACCATAAGTGCATACTGTGATAGGAATTGTGAGATTTTGTTTACAACAATACTTTCTGCCTTAAATAACAGTAGAGGTTTTTTATTCCCCCCCCCCCCCACGAATGATTTCTTATTGATTCTGTTAGTTTTGCTAGTTCAAGGAATTCACATAGCTTTAAATGCCATTCTTCTTTTGTCGCTATTACATTACTCTTCCAATATTTTGCTACAAGAATCTTGGTGGCTGTAATGACATAAAGAAAATTAAAAATTAAATTTAAAAAGAATGGGATGTTTTTAAAAATTACATGATGAAGTATGTTTCCGAAGATTACTCTTGGTTGAGCATAGACTAAATTCCACAGAGGTAAGAGAATGGGTTCCTGCAGGACAAGAATGGACACAGAAATTTTAAGATATGAGAAATTAGGAACCGCATAGTGGTAGAAGGAAGTCATTAAACAAATCAGGGAATAAAACCAGAGAATAGGCACAGATAAGAGAGTAATAGTAGTGAGGAGAAATCGACTAGGTGAAGATAAAAGGACTGCTTACTGGAATTATATGTTTAAAATAATGTCAATGATGGTTTGTATTTCCTAAAAAAAACCTGTATGTCGTTGATAAGATGTTTTGTTAAACTTTCTTCCTATTTCCCCCCCCATCTTTTTCCTCTCTTCTACTTTTTCTTGTTTTCCTTTTTCTTTTCTATTTTCTTTTTGTGTGATTTTTTTCTTTCGTAGCAGAACAACGTATCTGATCATGTGCAATTTTTAATGTGTAAATAAAGATTATATATAAAAAAGTAGAGTTTGCATCTGGGATATCCTTCTGCAATGCCGCTTAGCAAAATCCTTTCTGTGAGGAATCGGTGTTGTTGATACACAAAGAGTGTGCAGTCCATACAGAAGTAGGGTAGCCATTCAGGATAATCACGAAGGGTGTTCTGTGAATGCGGCCTGGCCTTTCTGAGCGTTTTGGCTAACAGTTCTTAGAAATTATTTCTGCAAAAGGCTCCAGCTGCTTGTTAAGAATATGCCATGTTTCGTACCAAAAAGCCTAGCAGCAAACTGCTAAAACATCATTGCTTGTGGTGCTCTTAGACTAACAGAATGTTGCTCTTCAGCTGTGGGTATATATATTTTTTGGTCCAGATTGAACTTGGTGGTGAGACATTCCATCCATAGCTTTCCAGCCTTGGGTAGGTGGGTGGATGAGATGGGGGGGCAGGGGCGCAAGGGCTTCTGGAAGGTCAAAGAGAGCTTCATTTCAGAGCAGGTGCTGGAAGCAGGATGCCTCAGGAATCCCAGAACACTGACGAGGCGAGCCGAACGCCTACGATAAATGGGTCGTGCTTGGCTGAGAGCGAGCCGGTTACTGACACAGGGGCTGATCTCCCAGCTGCTGTGAAGAGCGGCTGAAGAGAAGGAGGGAGAGCTGTGACCTGTGGTAACCTATAGCACTTGAACGGTGGCCAGTGTGCAAGAGCCAGAGAGGGAGAGAGAGAGCGAGAGAGCAGAAGGGTCTGGTCCGTGTATGGCAAGGGGCATTTCTTTCTCCTCCGCTGGGTTAGGAAGGGAGCTGAGCCAGGCACAGGGGAGGCTGCGCACTTGCCCCAGACAGCAGGTGTAACTTGAGTTGCGCTCCGCCTGGGCTGGTATGCTGCCTGCTGCTGATTGGCTGGAAGGTTGCCCCACTAGGTTATTTTTAACAGAGCTGTCCAACTGGTTCACGTGGTGGTGTCAGGGAGGAGGAATTTGGAGAATGTAGTAATTTGGAGGAGGACGTGCCCTCGGAGGGAATGGCACAGCCTCTGGTGAATCACGGGACCGGGACAGCTGAGCAGGGGCAGGTCTGCAGTGCCTGCCGGTACCAGAGGGAGACAATTAGCCATGGCAGGTGCCCTGGAGTGGGAAGAACGCACGCACAGAGCTTCTCAGTTGACTCTTTATCTTCACGGCACAGATAGGAACACAAAATGACACTGGGAGAGAAGAGTTGCAAAAGCGGTTTCTTTGCATATGCATGCTACTGCCAGTGCTCATTTTCTTTTTATCCGGCTTATATACATTTTCTGATTTAAAGAAGGTTTTACAGTCTTCTAGTGTGCTCACTTTGCAACAACTCTGTGAGGTGGGTTCCTCTTGTGCTTTAGGGCCAAGCTTATATGGTACGCAGGAGATGCACCGAGGGCAGCTGCTGCTTTTGTGAACAACAAGCAGCCATCAGGAGATGACAGTTCGATGGGAAGAGGGGTGGAGGGGAACTTTGTGTAACCCTTTATCCTCCATTCATTTCCCCCCACTTCTGCTCATGGAGAAAAATAGTACAGGTACCTGGACCATAAAGTCCGTCCATCCGTCCGTTCCCCCCCCCCTCTACTATTCCTAATCGCAGGCTCTTAAGGCTTTTGTTCATTTTTAAAGAAGTCAGATGGCTGCACACATCTCTCATGTAACATCTAGTTTGCTTCTTAACACGTGGAGGGATTATTGTGGCCTGACTTCTCCAAGCATATATAATTAATATTTTGCGTAAGCAGGACTTTTCCATATTTAAATTCTGCTGTCTCTCTACTTGGCTGCAATGCTTTACAACAGTGAAGAATGTGTTATGGAGAAGTAGGCATGTAATTGTTTGTGCCTCGTTTCAGTGAGGAAAGCTGCTTGTGTATTCACGGTTCTTATCTGCTTGCAAGAGAATGAGAAAATTGCACAGTGGTTGCTGCTGGCATCCTAGACATAGGTTCATTATTTGGGTAGGTTATACCTTATATTGACAATTACCAAAGACGTCTTCATTGTGTTTAGATTTAGCTCACAGTCAGTTACTTGTCTTGTCATTAGAAGACTGTTTTGAGTGTAAAATAAACAGGTGTGCTCTTAGAGACAGGCATGCCTTGGTAGTTCTACTCATCCACCCATATGTGTTGACATGGACTAGAAATGTTTAGCTTTAGACAGAAAGACACAAAACCATTAGACTGGTTCAGACGAACAATCTCTCTAAGCCTAATGAGGTTTGTTTCAGTTCCCATATTCAGCAAGATGGCAGCAAGGAATAGGGGGCCATGCTGAGTAGCCCATGCCCTGATCTCATGGGCTCCTCTCCACACCACCACTCATGCCTGTGTGTGTAGCGCAGCACAAACATCCACAGGGAGGGATCCTTCACAGGTATAATTGATATGTGCAAAGTCCTGTGGGATCTGGAGCACTGAACAACCAGGAAACTTTGAGCTGAAAATTCTTTCAACAAGTTAACGAAAATGACACTGCCATAGACTGGACAGATGGGGCATTGAGAACAGGAGGAAGACTGCTAATGCTTGTTGGCTTTATCTCCCATCAGTTCATCTACATACCAAAATGACGAGCACTCCAGCAAATCATCAGTTGGTTGCTGTGAAGGTGCTGGGTGAAGTTCTTTCTGTTGACTTTCCTTCCTATCCAAACACCTTATTTCCAGTTTTCTTGTAAACAGCACTCGCAATTCTGTTCTACATCCAGGATCTTAAAGGTTCCTGTCTGCTGTTGGCATTCTTTTGTTAAGGGACTCATCCAGAGTCAGTAGTTTCTTGGAGACATTTCTCTATCCTGGTGCCCTGAGTCTTAACACCCATTGTTTACTCCTAAACTGTTCTTGTCAGACTAGTTAACTTTCAAGTGTATTTACCTACAGCTCTGTCTCTGTACTGAGTGTGTGATGAAGTGTTGTTACTAGTAGTAACTGATCTTTCAATTCCTGTAAGTTACCTTGTTTACCTCTGTATAATTTGAGCAAGTACCTGAGTGAATTCAACATTTTGGTTTCTTTTATTGACCTTTTGTTCTACTGTGCTTCAATATCTTAAAACATCATTTATGGTTTATAAGTTCGGGAATAGGCTGATGTGTTTTTCCAGTAGCTTGACTGTGTCATGCTCAGTGTTTGACATTAGCCAGGTGCCAGGCGCATTTTGCACCTGGCTTTTGGCCACTTGCGGCCAAGTGAAGATACCTGGGTGCCAGAATGGTGCCTAACATCTCCACTGTCTGGAGGTGCCTGCCTCCTTGGATCTTGACTGTTTTCACACACTCATGCCCATCCTGTAGAATTCTATCCGTTATATTTTACCTGCACAATCAGAAAGAATTTCAGAAACCAAAATACTTTTTCTGTGCAGCCTGAGCAGGGGCAGTGAACATTATAGCTAATTGTTGTAGCATGTCTTCACTTACCCCACCCCACTTGCAGTGCTCATAGTTGCGAAGAATATTCTTACGTTATGAATGGTCCATGTCACAGATAAGAAAAAGAGGTTGGAATATGCCAATATAAATATGGACTCTCCCTGGATCAAGTGACTTTTCTTCTTTTAAATTCTCAAGTGCTTAACCTAGCTCATAGTTGTCCTCTGAACTGGCCAGATGTTTGACTGAGAATCAATCACAATCAGTCCGTCATTTGAAAAACAAGACTTTAGAATCATCTGGCCCCCAAATGGCAACAAGACATTCCTTTTTGGCGACTGTAACTTTGGTTTAAGGAACCAATTGGCACCTAGCTTATATATCTGAGTTTCTAACGCTGGTTGTGCCTGCCCGGCCGATGCCTAGTAGGGAAGAGTATCAAAAGTATTTTTTGTTTCTTGAGTTGGAGAGACCTGTGCTGCCTCTGTTCAGGGTACATGCCAAAAGATAAAAAGACGGCTGAAATCTCTAGCTCTATTGTAAATCTCAGTTTAGCTGCTGCTGTTCTGATTGGAAAGATAATGGCGGGAGTTTGGAGCCTTGTTATCAAAGTGGCAAACATAGCATGGTTGTGGCTAGGGATCTGTCCCACCTTCCTTGTAATTGCATTGCTCCCTTTCCCCCACACTAAGCCAAAGTTGAGGAAAGAATTGGTGGCCTCAGCAGCATGGATAGAGTGAAGCAAGTTGATATTTCATTCATAGTAAATTTAGTGTCTCTTCTTTCCATTTTATTTTCCAGCAGCATAGTAACCAATCAGATGTCACACCTATGAAGGTGCAATAAACAATTAACCCAGTCAATATTATAATCCGTCCAGCCAGTGAAATGATCAATTAATGTACTATGGTTATGATCCTGTACTTGCTTACCTGGAAGCAAGCTCCATTGGACTCTGTGTGAAACTTAATTCCAAGTAGACATACCTAGGGTTGCACTATTCAAAGAGAATTTAAATGCTGAGCAACGTTAAGTTAAGACAAGATATCCAACTAGTGCTGTGAAACCATGAGTCAGTCCATTAATTCATTTCTCAACCAGTATAGCAATCAGTTAGTTGAAAAATCAGTTGTTGTTCATGAAATAAACATCAGAAAGTTGTCAGTGCAGGGTTAAGTGCTTCTAAAACCATTAAAACGCTGATCTAGAAAGACTTCAGTTTACACACCTGCCTCGTTCCCCATCTCACAGTCTGTGTTGGCGTGGTCTCCTTCCTTATGGTCTTCTGTTTTGGAATGGCTCAGATCCCATGTGTGTTTATTAACACACATGAGTATGCATGTGGTTGCATGCAGTGGCACTGCTGCTACAAGCAGTTGTAAAGTATTAAATAAGTCCAGAGTAAGTTGACAACAGACCTGGATGAATTTTGCACAGGAAACCTGCCTCCTTCTTGCCCCTCTCAAAGAGGAAAGGAGAATGAGATGAAGCAAATAACAAGCAATTCATCTAAGCTGTTGAAGAATCACAGCAAGCCCAGATTCTGTATCCTTGCACACAATTCTTGAACTGTGGCTTTCTGGCCATGTTATTTTGCTTTTCTCAGTATCACATCAAAAATAAGATTTGTTTGGGCATGTAAGAGAGACTATCTGGTAACACTATAAAGGTAGCTTCCTTTTTTAAAGAAATAAAACACAAGTGGACCTATTGGTAGTACTCTGAATTGACTTTTAAGATGGTGAATTCTAAAAGCAAGGGGCAGGCAAAATGTCCACAGGGAAAATATTGAATTGCAAAAGTTTGTAGAGCATTAAACAGGCAAAATTATTTTCTCCCAAGCGGTGGGTATGCAGTTTGCATCCATGGAAACAATGATTACCGTAAGTCAGCACAGGACCTGGACATCCTGAGTCAATTAAAACACTTCCCCTCTGAAAAGAAGCGTTCCTTTGATCCATTGTGATGTCAGATCCCACGTGGGGGAGAGCCAGTCAAAAACAATGAAGTTTTCTAGTTAAGGATCAGTTAATGAATTATGCATACAAAATATAGGGAGGCAAGTAGGAGGAAAAAGAGATTTCTTGAACTCTGCTTAGCCAAAATTGCCTGCATCCCCCAGTTTATTTGTACAGTCATACCTTGGGTTGAAGTTGCTTCAGGTTGAGCGCTTTCGGGTTGCGCTCCGCGGCGATCTGGAAGTAACGGAATGTGCTACTTCCGGGTTTCGCCGTTCGCGCATGCGCAGATGGTCAAAATGACGTCACGTGCATGCGCAGAAGCATCGAATCGTGAGACGCGCGGACACAGGTTGCGTTTACTTCAGGATGCGAATGGGGCTCTGGAACAGATCCCGTTCGTATCCAGAGGTACCACTGTATAGCTCTTTCTCAGAATGGCAGGTGGGTCATGGGTGGCCAACCTTTCGCAAGCATCAAGGCATTTGAAGCACACCTGGACCAAGGGTAGGAGGGCTTGCAGGCATGGCTATGACACAGAATCAACCCCTTAGCTTGCCTGCCGCTCCCATGCTGTGCTGTTGCCTGCAATAGCCCAGACTGGAGGCAAAACTTCACTGTGGGTTTAAGAACTAGTTAGCTATGGCAGCCCACAATCTATTGCTCTGGAATTGACATTGGTCACCTTTGGGTGCAGTGATTTCAATGTTTAACGGGCAGTCTAATCTGGAAACTTTTTTGAACCAATAAATAGTTGACAGACAATGTCGAATAATACTTTTGCTAGTCTAAAAGGCTGAAGAATTGCTGAGTTGCACAGCAACATTTGTATCTTCATCACACCAGAAACACCACTTTCTGTGTCTATAAAACTGGGCCCTCTGTCTTATCCTAGCATGCACAGGTGAGTGGAGAATGAGACTATCAATGCCATGAGTGGTACGCTAGGCTTTCATGGGGTTTGTTTTAGTTTTGTGCCTCATTTTCCACAACTGTGAATCAGGTGTGCGTGTGCGCACGTGCACAAGGGAGACACAGTGCTGGAATTTAAATAAAATATTTGTGAATTGCTTATAATGCCACATTAGTGTAGTGCCTAGGGGGGGAATGAGGGGAAGGGTCCCCACAAATACAGCTGTTTGCCCTTCTGGAGTCGGAGGCCTTACTTGCAGGGCACCCACAGCCTTGTCTTAATTTCATATAAGTGGAATGGAGTGAAAGCCAAAATGGAGATGGACGGATGAGCAGACAAAGCCTTCTGCAATCCGTCCCTTTCCTAACAGTAGTGAGCGCAGGTGTGACCACACCCACTTTTGGTTTGGGCTCGGTCCCTGACTGGCTTCAGTCCCCCACCTCTGAAGGAATGCAGCCCTCCACAGGGCTAGGTGAAGGTTCCCGATTCCTGGTCTGTCTATTCCTTTTTTAAAATATACCCAGTTTTTGACTGCACCTGGATATATATTTTTAATATATGTGGCCATGTGATAATTTTAGCTTATAATTTTTATTGTTTAATGTCTTAATTTGTATATTAAGGTACTTTTATAGCTCTGTTTAGAGTAGGTAATGTCTTGATAACATAAACATTTTACGTTTTTTGTATCAATCCAGTATATTTTCTTTTAATTGTTGAATGATTCTGTGTACATTGCGGCAGCCTTTGGCTATGTGCAATAAAACTGACTGACTGACTAACTGGAGCTCCAAGCGGCTTACAAAATTCGAAACATACCACGTGGAAGGCTTAAACATAAAAGAAACATCGCAGAACATCAGTCTGTTGCTCTAGAAAAAGAGGTGCCGGAACTCACCATGAACACCTCCCTCGTTCTCTTAGAATGGCAATGGCGCCCACCTGAGAGGTGCCAGAACTGAGTTCTGATGAGATCCGGCTGAAAAAAGAAAAGCCCTGCAGAACAGAATTCATGGTGCAAAGGCCTACTGGAATAAAATCATTTTAACCTGAAATTCGTCAGGGACTGTGCCTGCCTGATTTCTAGTGGGGAGGGAGTTCCATAGAATTGGACCCACGACACCGAAGGCATGACTCCTCAGCTAAGTCAAGCGGCACCATGCTGATTTGATTGTAAAGGGTACGCCGGCACTTGAGTGGTTTGCGGAGCTATTTGGGTCCCCCAGTAAGAGAGACCAAGGCCTCTGGGGCCTGCTTTTTCGTTTGTTTGTTTTAAAGGCGTGCCAGGAACTACAGATATCAAGGGATGTTCATTGAGCCAGCTGGCTTTTATAAGGGCATTGTTACTCCGGTATAGGGTATCATCCTCCTCTGTCCCTCTCACGTGGTGCTGCTTGACCCTGTAGAGCACCTGGCCTTGTCTGTCCAATACTGGGATTGTGTGTTGGGGTGGGGAGCGAAAGGAGTGGGTGAGGGGCTGTTGTGTGTCTTTATTTCAAAGAGTGAAGCCTCTTCTCAGAGCGGACATCCAGTGGCTGTTGTGAAAGGAATACAGGGCATTGGCATCGCCAGGGCAGCCACAGTTGCTCCAGCTTTCTTTTTTTAAGGAAAAAATAAATATATTGTTATTTAGAGATCTTCTAAGTTAGCTGCAAGGGCATTTCAGGAAGCCTCAGCCACCACCATCTGGTCCATTAAAATAAATCTGGCGTGCTTCCCCGCCCCATTCCCCCCCCCTCACCCCCACCATGTTCAGAGGGGAGGGGATGAGGGAAAAAGAGAGCTCCCAGCTGCTCTGACGTTTGAATTTAGATTGGCCACAGCTGGCCTGTAAAATGTGGAGCAAAAGCTCTTCTGCTTCAAATTAGGAGGAGGAGGAGGTGGCGGTTGGGAAGTTCTCTCTTAAAAGGCCAGCACCACTTAAAATATCCCATGGGTTTGGGTGTCCTGTGTAGTGCCACAAAATGAAACCCAAAACTCTGGGAGGGGTGTGTGTGTGTGCGCGCGCACACTCCGTATCTTAGTCTTTCATAACCAAATCCTTGATAGGTCACAATATTTTGATATATTTTCCATTGGGATCGTGGCCAAAGGACCCTTGTAAGGTTCTGGAGTGAAGCACACGTGTGAGAACTGGGGATTGGGAAAGAAGCGTGCCCGGTTCCCAGCACAGCCCTCAGCAGTGGCCTCTTCGGCCTCTCCCAGCATAGTGGGAGGAAATTCTGTAGCTGACACAATGGGAGCGGTGCCTTCCCTGCTAGGTTTCTGGGTGTCCCGTGTTTGTGCCCTGCTTTCTGTGCTCACGCCATTAAATTTCATGTTCCTTTGCCATCCACGTGGTGTGCTGTTGTAGGTGCCTTGTTCAGTGTATAAACAGCCAAGGCTGGGGGCGCTGCCTTTCTGGCTAACCTCCTTCATTTCGACAACTGTTGTGTTAGTGCCACCTTCTGGTAAAATGTCATTGAGCTAGGCCTCGTGCTCCGGTTATTTTGTGGTTTTTGGTTTCTCAGAGTTAAGAGTTCCAGAAGGTGGTTCTGACTTCTCCGAGGGGACGGCCTTTATTCAGCAGGTGGTCGGAGAAGGAAGGCAAAGCTCCAGCTCTCTCATCATGTCATTTATATATTCATTTATCCCCTTAGGTCGCAATGAATTGATAGCAAGGTACATCAAGTTACGGACGGGGAAAACAAGGACAAGGAAACAGGTAAAAATGTACCTAGCTCTTGCCCTTTCCTTAAAAAAAAAAAAATCAACCTTGCAATAGGATGACTGAAGGAGGAAGTGGCCTCGTGAAATCACCCACATGTGCATGTGTGTCTGTCTTCGTGTGTGTGTGTGTGTGTGTGTGCGCGCGCGCGTGTGCATTTCCATAATTCAGTGTACCACTCAGAAGTGTGATGAGGCATCAGAGCTAGTAGTAAATATGTTGGAGAGGTCTGGGACATCAAAGTACTTTTTCTGGCTCCGGTCTGTTGGGTACTGTTGAGATCCCTGCTTCACATACCTTTTTTTCCTAACATAGGTGATAGTTGCCTTAAAAGTTGGAGAATCGACCTTGGCTTCAATATTTTGGGATCTTTGGTGGGAAGTTACTGAATAAAGCCAAGGGGTGTGTAATGGCAACTGTAACTCGCAGGTGCCTTTATGCATCGCAAGCTCTCTCCCCCACCCCCCCTCTCTCTTACAAGCACTCATAATTGGTGAAGGCTTAAAAAAAATTGCTCCTTCCAGAATTAGGTGGAGTTTTCGGAGCTCTGTAACTTCATATTCTCCCACCCCAGCAAACTTACTGGCCCTTTTATTGCCCTTCCAAACTCCCTTAGAGGAGTAAATAATCATTTTGTCTCCACCACTTGACTGGGAAGAATCCTGAAGTAGGACCCCATAGGTAGAGCTTGATAGGAGATGCTGCACAGCATTGGGAGTGGTGAAGGGGAAGATTTTTCTTTCAAAAATAGAAGTTGGCCCCTAGCAACAATTATGCATCCATAATTGTAGCTTCTATCTTTCCAGTTGGCTGTGGGTGCTTTTTGAATCTTCAGGGCAGAAGTGAAAACCACTCAACCTAAGGGCTGTACTGCCCACCCAGGCAGTCAGCAGTTTGGTGACAGTTCTATTTACTTGATTCTTCTTATCATGCTGTGTTCATGTTCGGGTTGTCCTCCATCAAGTTAACTCCACCACCACCACCATTACTGGTCTTGATGCTGTGTTAGGGGTGGGGCAGAGAGAGTAGGAGAGGGAGAGAGAAGGAATGAGGTGGCAGCAACAATTTTGGTCACAGCCACTCCTGGCACACAGTTCTTGAAGGGTTGGTCAAGAGCAAATGCAGCCCTTGGGCTGAAACACCCTGTATTCCCCATCCTCCATTTGTGCATGATTGCAATTTGACCTGAAACCCCCCCCCCCCAAAAGGGGTAGATCGCTGCCAGTTTTTTATTCGGTGAGTAGATCGCAGCCTCTTCGGAGTTGGACGTCCCTGGTCTAAAGTATTTCTTCTTTAACCACAGCTTGTAACCACAGGACAAACCTTGGCTATAGAATGTGGCTAAGAATGGTAGACCTTAACCATGACCCCAGGTTTGGACAACACTTTTAAGACCTCAAAAACCTGGAGAGGAGCAAAGTGAATGCGATCCGCTTGCCAGGAGCCAACATGTTTGCACATTCACACTAAGCTGTAGTTTGGCTTAGTGTGATGTGCAAACGTAGCTAAAGACTTTGCCTGGAACCTGAAAGAATCCTCATGAAGGCACTCCTTTTTTTTTCTTTTTTTTTGTAGCAATGGCAGATGTCCCTCTTTTTTGTAATAGTCAACACATTCCTGCTCTGCAATCCATTAAATGGTTGCAGAATTTGTAATCTCAGAATTCATGGAGCAGTTGACAGTGTGTCATACCAAAGGCTTATCCGTAACATCTTTCCAAAAGGCATGGGAAACACACACTCATGTAACTCTAGGACTGCCTCCTGGTGGGACGTACCCTGTATGCTGGCTTGTTCTTAAATACTCAGATGAACAATTGGCACAGAACCAAAGGCATGGCCAAAGAGTTATTCCTTGTATCTTGGCCTCCCCACAAACACGTAAGAGAAGCTCAGGGTGCTTAGATTTAAATGGTGGGCAAGCGCAGAATTCCTTCTGGAACTCCTAGTTCTCATTAGCTACTTGTAGTGTATTACGTTATCAAAATAAACTTGGAAAGGACCCTGAGAGTCATCTAGTCCAACCCCTTGCAATGCAGAAATCTCAACACTCAGTCCCCCATCCAGTTTGATACCATACCAGATCTTGCTTAGCTTAGCAAATGTGCTAGCAGTTTGATTGCTGCACCACTTTGTATGGTATGTTAATGAAAGTCATTGTTGGGAGGGCTGAAACCTTATAAAATTCATCAATTAAGATATCACCAGCTCCCCTTTATTTGTTTCTGGATTGTTTCCTGCATTAGGGCAAAGTTGGAAATATCAGGTCCATGTCTGTGCTGATTTTACCAGGCAGTAGTTATGATTGGATGGAAGCAGATCTTATGGAATTAAACTTAGAGGTGCTATGCATTATATGTATCTATTATACAGTCATTCTTGCCTCTGCTTCAAGGTTTGCAGTCCTAACAGTTTCTGGTGAATCTAGGGAAGCCTTTGCCAACTCAGTGCCCTCCAGATGTTTTGGACTAAAACTCCTGGCAGCCCTAGCCAGTAGCCCAAAATATCTGAATGACACATGGTTTGTGAAGGCTGCCCCAAGCTCAGACTTGCTAGTAGCACACTACTATACACTCTATGTTTTTGCAAATGAGAGTTGTCCTTTTCAATGGCAAAGCATGGATAGCCTCCATTGTGAAAGAAAGTAGACTTAACTTGTCTTTTTTCTATTGTTTGACTCACTGCATGTGACTAGTAATGCTAAATCATTGGAGCAGTGCTCTGATATAAAACTAAATCCATCCAAAGGCAATTAAAGTAGACAACAAGCCTACACAGCAAGGAAACACCAGTCTCCATTGGTTGTCTCTAACATAGACACATAGTTGGTGTAGTCTTGGGTCTTCTCATATAGTCTTCAGATTTGTCAAATCTCCTTTCTGTGGAGCATATGCAAGATTCTGATTTATATTTTGGTAACAAAGAGCTTTGTCTTGTGATTCCTTTGAATATTATTTCTGGAGTCAGGTTTAAACCCAAAAGAAATTGGGTTTCTACCCAAAATGTTCATACAGCTCTCAGAGCCATGGCCACATGTCCAATAGACAATTTCTGCTCTCAAAGCCTTGGATGCATAAAAACACTGCCATATATTATCGCTTAGTGGTCAGTGGTAAAAAGTGTCTGTATGTTGTTCTAGAGGGATCACAATAGGTAGACTTGTGGTTCTGTTTGCCTAATTTAGTGGCAATACTGAGGTTAATTTCAAGCTTGTTTGAGTCCCTTGATGTTTAACGTCTTCTAAGGCAGGAGAAGATAAGATTAATCTTCTGTGAAAAGCTGTTGGTGATTATAATTCCACACTAACACTTACTTACTTCTGTCTTGCTCTCTGAATGAAGAGCTGGAAAATATTTAAGAACCAGGGGACTGTGCACTTAGGTTTTTGAGACCCTGATTGGAAACTGTTTTCAATGCTTGATATCCTAGGTTGTGTATCAATTCAATTAGGAGAACTGAAGAAGTGCATCTGGATTTACATGGCTATGGAGAGGAGTCATGTGGGTGCAGATCTGGATCAGCAAAAATTATGTTGGGAATGGCTCATAGACTGAAGCATGAGTGGTTCCTAAAAACATGATGATCAGTAGTACATAGAATTCTCATGAGAGTAAGCTACACTATTAAATGCTATTTGCAAAGGATAAAATCCCCAAATATAGCACACTATGCTCAAGTCCATAGCATTCAGTGGGTCTGTAGCAATTTCCTCCAATTGAGAGGTTAGCCATTTCATTCCAATCTGTATTAACTGCCATTCATCCTGAGTACAGATCCTTCTCCTCTGGAACCTCACATGGCTTCAGATACTTGTTGGACTGTGTGTTGTGTGTGTGTGTGTGTGTGTGTGTGTGTGTGTCCAACCTAGGTGCTTGAAGCACTCTTGTCACGCAAAACAATTTGGGATCATGTCTTCATTCTGTTTGTGTTTTCCTTTTTGAATGACTTGGCGGGGCGTAGGTGTCCAGCCACATACAGGTTCTAGCTCGGAAGAAGGTGCGAGAGTACCAGGTTGGCATTAAGGTACGTTGGAGACCCTGCCCATGCGTCCGTGGTGTGTGAGCATGGGCAGCCCCCTCTCCTTCCTCTCCTTTCCTCTGGTTGACGGCTCTGCTGTTTTTCCCCCCTCTCCTTCTGCTTTTCTCTCTGCAGGTCTCTAGCCACTTGCAGGTTCTAGCCAGACGGAAATCTCGTGAGATTCAGTCGAAGCTGAAGGTACGCGCTTCCCCGGCTTTCCCACCTTTTGAGCCATGGCCATGCTGGCAACTAACATGCTGCGCTCTGTGGTTGCCACTCTTTCCCCCCTGCTTGTTGTGTCTTTGCTCCCCTCCCTTTGTTCCTGGGACCTGATAATTTTCAGAATGCCGCTGAGGTGAGAGAGAGAATCAGAAGGAAAAAGCAATAGAGCACTTCTGCAGGGCAGGATCTGGCAAGGACAAGCCACCTCTAAACAGTCCAGTAAAGCTGTCCCTTGTCAGCTTGGAGAGTGCATTTCCAGTCACATCTGGAGCCTTCAGGTGGTGACATAGCAAGGAGAACTTCTAGAGTTCTCCACAGTCCACCTGCCATCTTTGGTATATCCATGTAAGTGCTCCACTGTTGTTACAGGAACTGGAACCTTGCCTAAATCAGGGAAGCCGAGTAGGATCCATGGCGGCTCGTGAAATGTGCAGTCGTGATATTAAGCAGCCACTTCTGCTGAGCAACCACTGAGTGGAAGGGTCCCTCCCAGTAGAGGCATAGGACAGAACACCCTTCTCCTTCTGTTTCCATTCAACAGAAGAAGCCATTTCCTTCTGCTGTGCTACTTCACTGTCTACCACTCTGTAGCATTAAGGTTTTCTAGGTAGCGTTGGAGCTCTGGAGCAGGTTTTTGGTTTTTTAAAATGTTT
The DNA here is from genome assembly GCF_964106645.2 of Podarcis pityusensis. Lineage (NCBI taxonomy): Eukaryota > Metazoa > Chordata > Lepidosauria > Squamata > Lacertidae > Podarcis > Podarcis pityusensis. Next base: position 47,283,839 of record NC_138030.1, read on the forward strand.
TTCAAATAAGTGTTACTGATGTTCAATGATGCATCAAGCAGGGTTGACCATTAAAGTAGCAGACCAACGCTGCAATGAAATAAAACCAAAACACATTCCCCCACCCCACCCCAAAGCAGAAGGGCCAGACTTTTGAAAAGCATTCTGTACTGGATGAGGATGGGGAAGTATACAGGGGGGAACCCCCAAAGTTTTGTATGTACAAATTCTGATGGATTTATGCAGCTGAGGCTCATATAGCAGGCATAGGAATTTGTGCAATCAGTGTCTCTGCCATACCTCCAGTCTATATGGCCAACAATCTTTAATACCTGGGAGGATATTTGGCTAAGTTGGCCAGTGCAATGGTACAAGATGATTAGGATGGAGATGCACAGAACCAGAGATGAGTGTCTTCCATCATAGGCCTGCTCTTGCAGATTAGGATGCTTGGACCAAGAACATGGGACCAGGAGCCAAGGAAGTTGAGCAGGGATAAAACTGGAGAGCTTTTATCCTGTGATTGCCTTTCTTTCTGTGGTTGGCTTTTCTTTTCTTTTCTTCTTTCTTCTGTAACTGGAGATTGGCTAACCTTTCCTATTACCCTTTCCTCTGTGTGTTCTGTGTATTGTGATTTGGGTTTTTGAGGGGGGAGGGGGTCTTAATGAAGGGTTAGTGGTTGAAGGGTATTTTGAACTGATTCTGGTTCTCTGTCTATTCTTGTGGTTTGGCCTATGCATCGGAAAGTACCTAGAAATTCCAATCTTTTCAGCTGTTCAAATTTATTTAGTCCAAAATACTCTCCCTTCCTTTTCTAGAGTCCACAAAGCAGGAGCTGCCATTACCAGGTTGGGAAAACTCATAAATAGTGTGTCGTCCCTCCCACCATGCCCTCATTCCTCTACCCTAAACTAAGAAAATAATTGGCTGGTTTATAAGAAGATTAAATTGTGTGCATAAAGTGGCCCACACCCAAAATTCAGTTAATAATAAAAACTCTCACAGTTGAAGAACAGCATGGAATGGAGGAAAATATCTTTTTAAAAGGATCTGTCCTGGTAGTCAGTAGCACACATTATATGATGACCAGATGTAACTGTAGAACACTTTTACATATATCTTAATTCTAGTCAATAGCATGTCTTCCACAAAAGACAGACAATACATTGCCTGAGAGTTAGGGCTGGCATGCTAGTCAACTGATGCTTGTTAGATTATGGCAAGATTTCGTCAAATATTCAAAGAATGCCCATGGCAGTGTTGTTGAGTTTTTAAAAATGATTATATCGTTATGGTCTCATTTGTTAAGTAGGGGAGGAACGAATGTATCTTGCCCCTAAGCCTACAGCTGACAGGGACAAACCTAGAAGCACATCAAAGCTTTTAATTTAAGGCATATCTGAACAGAAATGCAAGCAGTCATCAGTGGTATTGCCTAGTAAGTAAAGTATCCGACTAGGACGAGGGAGTGCTCAGAAAATAGATTTCCCAACTCTGTTCTTGCAGTACTGTTGTTGCAAATCTATTTGAGAGGAGCTTTTAAGTGCATGCCCATAAGTTCTGCCCTGTATCGCTGAACCACTCTACCTCCAACCAGTGTGGTTTTGTGTTCTGCAATGCCAGAAGACTGGGCAAATCAGTAGTATGCAGGTCCAGTTTACCACCTTGAGTCTTTAAAGAGAGAGCCAAAGGTAAACTGAGAAAACTGCAAAAGATCTATTGGCCCATTTATCTACATCCAGGCTTAGGACTCTGCAAATTAGCTCCTCACAAATACTGAAGAATCATTTAACTCCCTAGGTACTTTTTACTCCCCTTGCACTACTCTGAGAGTTATGTGCACGCAACTCAAGAAGCCTAAGCTTGTCCACATACAGCAACACACTGTTTATTTTGTATAGCTCTGCAGGCAGGAGAGTGCAGTGACCAGATCTAGTGCATTGTTTGCGCTAGTAACTCTACAATCTATAAAAGAATGTTGCTGTCAGTGCCCAGACCGGCATCAGATTTGGAGAACGACAGAACAGGGTGGTCTGTTCTCACTTCCTGCACATCTTCCTTGATTTGTAAAGTTGAAGAAGTTACCTATTGAGATAAGCCTCATACCATCTGCTCCTTTCTTCCTCATTCCCGTTGTGCCACGTGCCCCAGATCATCATGTGGATTCCGTAAAACAGGCTGCATTAGAAAGCAGCCTGGGACAGATGTAATTTGTTTACAAAATGAAGTCTGACATCCTGTGATGCTTTGAAGTCCCATTATTGATACCTGTTATGGATTATGCAGACTCTCCCCCTCCCCGCAGTGCCCATTATGACAGCAGAGGCACTAACCATATTTCTTTTCTTTCCTCCCTCCTCTTCACACAGGCTATGAACTTGGTAAGTGCACTTCAGTCTTGTTTCTGCCCCATTAAGTGTTCTCTACTTGGTGATTGTCTTTATCCTTATGCTGAGTGTTTAATTTTGTTGTATGCTGTGTGCTGCCTTGGTATCTATACTGGTGAAGGAGGGACCATACAGCTTTTAAGTAAATAAATCCCCATGAATAGTATTAGAGAGTGCAGATGAGGTGCAGGGGGTGCTGGAAGAGCAAAATTAATAGCTGAGATGAGCATCTTTTGGAGACTTTGGACACAAAACTGGCTAAACACCAGCACCTTAAATGGATGTTTGTGTTCTCCTCCTTTGATCTACAGACATGTTGCACTGCTCTAAAGGATTTATTATCTATGACTAGTAAGATCCCTGGAAAAATGAGCTTGGGGGGGAGCGGAAGTGGCATAAAACAGCTTGCTTGAATGGTTCACTGCTAGTATGTTTTGATAAGTCTGAATGCAGCTAACACATCTGTAAAGTGGCTCACTGTCCCCCATTAATTTGTCTTTAGTGGGCCTTCAAGGCCAGTGTTAGTAACTCTCCCTTCTGCTTCTCCTCTTCTGTCCTGTTTTCAAGGATCAGGTCTCAAAGGACAAGGCTCTGCAGAGTATGGCTTCCATGTCATCAGCACAGATCGTATCTGCCAGTGTCCTGCAGAACAAGCTCAGCCCCCCTCCTCCACTCCCTCAGGCTGTCTTCTCTGCTGCTCCCAGGGTAAGGGGTGTTCCAACACTTTTCCTGCCTGGTTAGGAAGGTCAGGCCCAGAAGGACAGCATGGAGTCGATACTTCTGCAAGACAGCTGCTTCTCTTATAGGGCTGGGTGACTAACGCAGAGATGGTTCCAGAGAGGATATTTATTTATTTACTTATCTGTTGTTGTGTTCCTGACCCAATAGACTTAGTTTAAATCAGACATCATAAGCGTAATTTATGTATTCCACACCCAACATCCATGTCTCCCTAATTTTCATTTTTGCCCAGTTTACTTAAAAAAAGAAAAAGAAAACCTAACTCATGCTCTTCCTCCCAACACCTTTCACTGTCACATATGGGAATGGTTCTCCAGTTGTTGTTAAAACTCCTTTGAGACTCAGCTGGCATGGCCAACGGTCAAAGAAGATGGGAGTTGTAATCCAATAACATCTGGAAAAACCAAAGGTTATCCATCCCAGCCCTAATTCTTCTTATCTGCACATGCCATCAGCACCACCAGCATATCTGACCCACCCTTTCCCCTTGGTGGCTCACAAGAGAGTGGAGGACATGTACTGACTTGGTGTGAAACTCCCAGCTGTAGTCTTGACTCTCCTCAGCTGTGTCATGGTATTTCCACACTATTCTAAAAAACTGACTAGCCGTTGCCATTCTGTAACAATAAACAACTAAAACAAGCCTTTAACAACTTTGATGAACCTGAACAACTGTAGCTGTGAAGTCAGATGGTAGGAATATGCATGACAATGTTTTCTGTGTTCATTTTTTGTTTCCTCAGTTTTGGAGTGGGCCTATCCCAGGACAGTCTGGACCTTCTCAGGAGTAAGTGAAAAGCAATTGTTACGTTTGGTGGAGAATTAAAAGGCTTAGCAGTTAGAGGACGGTACTTGCATAGCATTTCTGAATTGTTCCACAGAAATAGATGCCACATTGTGCAATCTTTCTCCCTCTCCCTCTCTCTCTCTCTCTCTCTCTCTCTCACACACACACACACACACACACAACTTGATCGCTTACGCTTCCATTTCTAAACTGCTATGTTCATATTCTTCCAAAGGGTCATCTCAGGTATGCATAATTGCATGTGGGACTTGCTCCAATTCAAGTCTCATGTAGGGAAATCATTTACCGTATTTTTTGCTCTATAAGACTCACTTTTTCCCTCCTAAAAAGTAAGGGGAAATGTGTATGCGTCTTATGGAGCGAATGCAGGCTGCGCAGCTATCCCAGAAGCCAGAACAGCAAGAGGGATCACTGCTTTCACTGCGCAGCGATCCCTCTTGCTGTTCTGGCTTCTGGGATTCAGATTTTTTTTTTCTTGTTTTCCTCCTCCAAAAACTAGGTACGTCTTGTGGTCTGGTGTGTCTTACAGAGCGAAAAATACAGTATTTGAAATCTCCTCCATATAGGGCCACACTGGGGAAAAAATCAGAGAGAGAGTTAAGATCAAGACTTCTTTATCTGATGTGGTAGATTTTTGACATTACACACAATATTCATCGGGGTGGGGGGCATGTCGGTGTTTCAAATAAACAATTCCTCGACTGCATATTGTCAGGGTTTGAAGGATTATCCCAGCTGGTATCTTGAGATTCGAGGGATTGAACCTGGTACCTTCTGCATGCGAAACATGTACACAAATGGCCCTTCCTTTATTTCGCTAAGTCAGCATCTCCAGTGGGGATGCTTCACTGTTCATGTAGCCATAATAAAATGCACTAGAAACTGCAGTCCCATAAACCCTCTTAAAGTAATTACTTTGGGTATCCAGAACCTCCTAAATATATTTGTTATTCTTCATAGGAAACCGCATAGCAGTTTACAAAATCTAGTTGTGCATAAATTTTATGAAATAATTATAAATAAAATATTTTTATTTTAAAATAAAAATGAATAATATAGTGGAATGTTTGTTGGTCAGGTTCCTAAAGGTTGGTTACATTAGGCCTTCAGATAGTGGGGAAGGCAAATGAGGGGGAGCCCTGTAATGGCTGGTGGCTGTGTGTATATGAGAGGCCACCATAGAGTTACCGTGATGATTTCTGCAAGACATCTGCCCTTGGAGTAACTTAGGGTGTACGCATATAACAGGAACATTAACAATTTGACATACTAACATACTTAACACTATTTTGTTTTTCAGCATTAAACCTTTTGCACAACCAGCCTACCCCATCCAGCCACCCATGCCTCCATCACTAGCCAGTAAGTGATTTTGTTTCTCCAACTAACTGGTGCTCTGCCTCATAATGTTTTCTTGGCTCCCCTGTCACCACCAGTACCCAGGCCTGTTTATTCATACAGACAGTTCTAGCTGTTTCCTCAGGACCTCACTGAGAGCTTGAACATTTTTCTTGGCCCAGCCATGATGGTGAATCTCTTTGATTTCATTCATAGAAACTGAATGCCTTATTGTCTGTTCCAAAAGGTTAGTTCTTTCCATCCTCCCATTAGCCGTGATGGTACCTGTATGTTCTCCCCACCCTCATAGAGCTTTCAGGGTGCAATTTAGATTGGGGGAAAACAGTGCAGTGGACAGGGCTAACCATTTCTCCCTTGCCTGTTGCTGGCCTAATTCAGCTCCCTTCCATGCCACTTGCTAAGCTTTTCAAAAAGAAAAGAGGATGATCTACTCATGGGTTTTCCATCATCTCCCTCTTTGCGTGAGAGGGATTCTACCTTCACATTTGCGTAGGATGTTTCTGTATGATGGAGATGAAAGCAGAGTTATCATGGACTGCCTTGTCTTCCCAACCATGGTCACATTTTGCTTGCAAGGAAATATGGCAAAAGCACTGAAATAAAATATAAATAAATGCCTCTTTTTACACCTTAGCTGCTTCCAATTTTTAAAATGTGACACAGTAAATGATGTTTTGCATTTAATTATTTGAGCAAAGCTTTTTTATATTTTAACTAGCCTCTATGCTGCCCTTGGATCTCTTCATATTACCCACAGAATGTCATCTGTGAGATGGATTGTGTAGAAGGAAGACAGTTTTTGTAGCAGGAAATGATGCAGTCAATCAGGAAGCCCATCTGTCCTGTCCAATGATCTTCTTGATGCTCTAAAGTAGAGCTTTCTAAACTCTGTGTCGTGACATGTTACTGTGTCCACTGCAGTGTTGCGCGAATGCCCCCCTCCCTCCTCCTGGGGCTGGAGAGGGGTTGGTTTAACTTCCGGTTTGCTAGTAAAACCGAATTACTGTGTCATGAAATGATGCATGTCTAAAAACTGTGTCACCAACATGAAAAGTTTGGAAAGCTCTCCTGTAAAGACACCTCCATGGTAGTAGAAGGGTAGCTTCTTGGATTGCTGTAGTACTTGGGAGTTTTAAATTGTATTTTATCTAGGGAGTATAGTCTGCTTCATTCCTCGTTGCTTCATCTGGAGTTTAAGAGATTACAACTTTTTTGTTTACAAACAGTCTTGCTTAACGTTCAGGGGAAATTAATCCATTTCAGGTCTTCCATCTTCTAAATGCATGGGCATCCCAGAGCTATTACAAATATGAAATGCTTAAAAATGAAATTTGAATCATTACAATTTCAGAGAGTCCTGTTGCATTAGAACTGCCATCTGGGCAATAAGGAAGGAAATAGTCCTTGGCTTCTTGGAAGGATGGGCAACTAGGCTAGATGGGGGAGCATTAAAGGGTTGTCCTCATCTCTGCAGCTGAAGCCTCCTCCTGCAGTGCTCAAGCATGTGGCAACACTTTCTTTTTTCCAGGCTACGAGCCCCTGGCTCCTCTCCCACCTGCTGCCTCGGCTGTGCCAGTCTGGCAGGACCGCACCATTGCCTCCACCAAACTGCGGCTCCTTGAGTATTCAGCGTTTATGGAAGTGCAGCGTGACCCTGAAACGGTAACTCTTAGGGGGGAAATGTTTGGCGCTGCAGGAGCTGATGGCAATGGTGTTTTTCAGCTCTTACAGTGCATTGGGTCTCTGCAGAAAACTGCCCTCTTTTCTAACCTACATAAAGCCTGGCATTCACTTACCAGCCCCATGTAATAAATGCTGCCAGAGACTCAAGCTCTGGTCTCCCTGTGCTGTTTTGTGTAATGTAGACACATATCACATTGGCTGTATTTTTACAGCTCTTTTGTCTAGGTTGGAGTCGCCAATGGCATGCAGCTTCCATCAACTCTGGTTATTACCCATGCTGGCCTGAGCTGTTGGAAGTTGGAGCTCAACAACATCTGGAGATGTTGGCTGCTCCTGTTCTGGATTGTGGTAGCTGGCAATAAGGCAGCTGAGTTTTGAATTTTGCGGCGTCAGTAGGAGTATCTGATTCCCTTTGTCATGGCTGAATCTTTGTAGTGGAGAACACTATCTTCCGCTCCCACATTTTTTGCCGTTTGTGTTTCCCACCCTACAGTATAGCAAGCACCTCTTTGTGCATATTGGACAGACGAACCCGTCGTACAGCGACCCGCTGCTGGAGGCAGTGGACATCCGCCAGATCTATGACAAGTTCCCTGAGAAGAAAGGTGGCCTGAAGGAGCTCTATGAGAGGGGGCCCCAGAACTCCTTTTTCCTGGTCAAGTTCTGGGTAAGAATCATGCAGCCCAAAGCCGAACAATGCCTCTGAAAAAGCCATTATTGGGCACTTCTTCATCGGACAAGGCGGCTAAGGAAATTAGACCAGAGGACCATGGTTACATTATTCTCCTATATGAATGTGGATGATGTTTGGACAATGGGAGGGGGAATGCTTTCTGGCCTCAGATTCTCCACACAGCAGTGAGCTTGATGTTTGATGTGGTTTTGCCTGGCTTTATATGCTAAGCAGGCTTGACCCAGGCATCTTGGTAGAAGAGCCTAAGGGATTTTAAAAATGAAATGAAATTCTGAAGGGGTCTGGGGGAAAGGGTTCTTCCTTTAGAAAAAGAGCTGCATTCAATAGCATGTTTTGAGGTCTAAGCAATACCATGGGATTTTTCTCTCACAAATGTTCATAGAATCATAGACTCTTTAGAGTTGGAAGGGACCCCCAAGGGGCATCTAGTCCAACCCCCTGCAGGAATCTCAGCTAAAGAAAGGCAGATGGCCATCCAACCTCTACTTAGAAAGCTCCAAGGAAGGAGAGTCCACCATCTCTCGTGGGAGTCTGTTCCACTGCCGAACAGCTCCTACTGTCAGAAGGTTTTTTCAAATGTTTAGTCGGAATCTCCTTTCTTGTAACTTGAAGCCATTGGTTCGAGTCCTACCCTCCAGAGCAGGAGAAAACAAGCATGCTCCCTTCTCCATGTGACAGCCCTTAAGATATTTGAAGATGGCTATCATATCTCCTCCCAGTCTCCTCTTTTCCAGGCTAAACATACCCAGCTTCTCATAAGGCTTAGTTTCCAGATCCTTTAGCATCTTGGTTGCCCTCCTCTGAACACATTCAGGCTCCCACAGCACATACTGCAAGACCAGCTGGTGTTTTATATTGACTTTGCTCTATCATCTGAATCTGAATTTTTTAATGCCACTCTGGCATTCAGCCTGGTTTGAGCCTCCTTTGGACCTGTGACTTAATATTGCCTAAAAGCTGTCACTCTCCCCTGCCGCCAAATCTTAAAAGCTGTTGTCGTCCCACACTAAGCATTTTCAGTTCGTCTTCTCAACCCTTAGCTAAAAATACATGAGCCGATGTGGTCCAGCTTGGAATGTTTGTGAGACTTCATTTCAAATTCCATCTCACCTCTGGACTTGGGGCGAGTCACCTCCATTCTCCATCTACAAAATGGACATAACAGCAAAGAGTGGCTGAGAGTGAATGAGATAAGGGTTAGAAAGCAGCTTGCTATTTTTAAATACTTATGTCAATAATTAGCAATATCACCATGAATACACTTCTCTGTTGGCATCTTCGCTCCCCTCAGTGAATGCATCCCCGAACTCTTGGGTCGGAGACCTCCACGCCCCAAGCCGAAAGCCACAATCCGTACTTGATTTATAACACCTCCTTCCTTGCATTTGCTTTAGGCGGATCTGAACAGCACCATTCAGGATGGTCCTGGTGCTTTTTATGGCGTAAGCAGTCAGTATAGCAGTGCAGAAAACATGACCATCACAGTCTCCACTAAAGTGTGCTCCTTCGGAAAGCAAGTAGTCGAGAAGGTGGAGGTGAGTCCTGCGCTTCCTTTGGGTGTGGTACCAGCAGGAAGGGAGTGTTGCAGAGTGGGTGAAGAGCATAGCAGTTAATGTGGGACTGGAAGTTAAGTTCTTGGGAAGAACGTACAGCCCAAGAAGAAAGTGCTTTGAGACACTTTAAGTGCTAACAGTACATGTGTAATAAGTAGCAATGCATGCGTTATCAGAATGTCAGTATAGTCCTCTCTTCCTTTCCCCCTGCTGCTTAATTAAGGATAATTAGGGTGTGCCACCTCCCCAGTTCTCCTACACCAAGCTTGAATGCCATTCGATACACAATAATAAATAAATTAACAAATCTCTCTCATATTATTGCACCTTCAGTGACTTCTTTGTTAGGGTCTACAGTGGTACCTCGGGTTACATATGCTTCAGGTTACAGACTCCGCTAACCCAGAAATAGTGCTTCAGGTTAAGAACTTTGCTTCAGGATGAGAACAGAAATCATGCAGCAGCACCAGGAGACACATTAGCTAAAGTGGTGCTTCAGGTCAAGAACAGTTTCAGGTTAAGAACAGACCTCTAGAACAAATTAAATTCTTAACCACTGTATACCTTAAAAAGGTAAAGGTACCCCTGCCCATACGGGTCAGTCTTGACAGACTCTAGGGTTGTGCGCTCATCTCACTCTAGAGGCCGGGAGCCAGCACTGTCCGCAGACACTTCCGGGTCACGTGGCCAGCATGACGAAGCTGCTCTGGCGAACCGGCACCAGAGCAGCACACGGAACGCCATTTACCTTCCCGCTAGTAAGCGGTCCCTATTTATCTACTTGCACCCGGGGGTGCTTTCGAACTGCTAGGTTGGCAGGCGCTGGGACCGAGCGACGGGAGCGCACCCCGCCGCGGGGATTCGAACCGCCGACCTTTCGATCGGCAAGTCCTAGGCGCTGAGGCTTTTACCCACAGCGCCACCCGGGTCCCTACTGTATACCTTATCGATGCTTTTTCTGCAGACGGAATTTGCCCGGATGGAGAACGGGCGGTGTGTGTACCGAATCCATCGGTCCCCCATGTGCGAGTATATGATCAACTTTATCCATAAACTGAAACACCTCCCAGAAAAATACATGATGAACAGCGTCCTGGAGAATTTCACCATCCTGCAGGTAAATGACATTTTCCTTCCATCCTGAATCCTTTCCAGCTGGTGCAAGGAGTAACTTCTCCTTCTGGATGTTCATAGTAGGCTTTTCATGGCTGAAGAAACCAACTGGATAGTTTCAGATTTGGTCATACTTGGAGTAAAAACCCATTGAAATAAATTGTACAAGTTAGGTCAATGGTTTCAATGAGTTTACCCGTAAGTATGACTAAATCTGGGCCTGTAGCAGCAAAAGCAGACCCCTTCATCTGCCCCACTTGTAATAAAACCTCTCTCCCCCCTACAGCTACAAGCAGGTGCTGTATCTCTCCAATGGTTTGACTTTAGGCACACTCTTCCATTGTCCCCCAAGACAGATGGGTGCCAATAACAAGGCTCCGACCAAAATAACAATTGCATTCCTTTCCTCCTGTTGTTTTTTATTCTACCTTTCAATGTCATGCTCATCATCTGCTTTCAAGAAGGCAATGGTTTGTCATGAAGACATTTCTTATGAGGAAAATATTTTGTTCAGCACATGTGAGATTCTTTGGCAAGGACAAGCTCATGTAGTCTGTTCCTCATTTAAAGTGCTATCCTGCCATCCATTATATGTGCTGGCTCAGTTGAGTAACTTGCTGCAGTCCTTAATCCCCACTTCAAAATATTTTTATTTGATCAGATGGGCATTTGTCTCATCCTTGCAAGTAGAGAGGAGGTTAATTTTACCAGTGTCTTAGATTCATTCTCAGGTGCAGAAGAGTGGTAACGTTATCTTCACCACTTCGCAGGTTATAGGCAACCCGTTAAAAGTTACCACTTAAATCTTAAATCATTCCTGTCTTTAGAATTGTGGCTTTGATTTTTGAGATTTTGTAATTCATCAAATAAGTCCTACTGAAATCAAGTGGATAGATGGTAAAAGTAAAGAAGATTGAAATAATATATTGTACTTGGGTGCAGATAACTACATCTGTATTATGCTTGTTATTTGTGATGTGTATGGTTAAATTGCAACAGGGAAAGGATCAATCTTCTGCTTCCATATTTTAAAAGAGGCGGTGGCTATTGAAATAAGCATGCTCTTTGCAGCTGTTGCAATTTCCACCTTCCTCTCAAATCTCATTTTCATTTTGTGTCATGACTCTTCAGATAGTGATGTGCAAGCTACTCTGGGACTCCCTTTTCAGCTGAAGAGTGGGAGACATTAATTTTCTAAAGAAATAAAGTACTCAGCTTCTGTACCTGAGTACAAAATATAGTATGAGAGCTCGTACTATAGGAACCCAGCTCAAAAAACTATGTCATTTCTCTGGTCTCAATGTCTGACTTTCCCAGTCCATCTTCCCGTATCTCACGGTATGTGTGTGTTCTTCTTCCCTCAGGTTGTTACGAACAGAGATACCCAGGAAACCTTGCTCTGCATAGCCTTTGTTTTTGAGGTATCCACCAGCGAGCACGGAGCCCAGCATCATGTGTACAAGTTGGTCAAAGACTAGAGGCCCCCTTGGGGTGACCGGGCAATTTGAGGAAGAAGAGAAGAAGTCTTGTCAGAGAAGCCACCCGAATAGGATGCCTTGACGCAAGTCTTTTGAAAAATGAACACACAACACACACACAAAAAGCAATGCCAAAAAGACTGTATCACAATCACAGATGTTTTCTACTTAGGAACAATTTTTTTAAAAAGAAAAAAACAAGCAGAAAAGAAAATCATGACAGGAAAGCATATAACGGAAGGAGAGCTGTATCTGGAGGCAGCAAGGAGGAGGACTGTTCCTGGGGGCTCGGTCATCAGTATTTCAGGAGACAGTGGCGCCAAGGCCTGGTACCTCTGGATATCTCTCCCGTCACACAACACTAGAACAGCATCTAGTGAAACGAGACTGCCAACTACTTCTTAATACCTGGATGTGCCTATATATCCCGTGCCAATTTGTCCTCAAAACTTGGGTGGTTTCATTTAGAGAAAAGCGTTCTGAGAGGGCTGCTAAGGATGTCTGTTCTGGGAAGGGATGGGGAATCAGATGCTGCCTGGTTTAAGTAACCAATCCCACTGTGTTCGAGACACCGACAAAGAAGATGAAGAGTTTTCTTCCATCTCTTGACGCAGGCTGCGTGCAGAGCCAGCACAGGGAATTGGCAGCTTGCGTCATGTGGCACACATGCCACCCATGGGTTAATTGCAAGAAAACGATTTTGTTCCAACATTTTCCTGGGCATTTTCTATTGCAGGATACGGTGGTGGTGGGAGGGCGCCAGGAGTTGATTATGGCAGGAATGTGGTGCTTTTACATCCATGTCCCAGATGTTTGGATAATAGACAGGAGTAGGGTTGCAGGATCGTGTGTGTGTGTGCGTGCGCATGCGTGCGCCAACAAGAAATGGAGAGACTTAAAGATATCTGTCTGTGGGATGTTAAAAGGTTAGAGTATGTATTAAGAGGAAGGAGGGGTGCTCAGTTGGAGGAGAGCAATTCAGGAAATCATAGATTTGGAGATTTGCATAGATTTGCAATCATAGGGTTGCAGATAAGCAGGCTGACTCTAGGTGAGCAATGAGATGACTGGAAAAATATTAGAGCTGGCTAAGGTTGAGTAACTTGGGGAAAAACATCTGAATTTGTATGGGATTTTTAACCAGCTCTCAATGGAGCATTATTATTATTATTATTACATCTGCCATGTCAAAAACAGCATGGGATAAGCTTAGACCAAAGTTCTTGCTGCCTGGGCATTGTTCTGGTAAGGTATTAATTTCCCTTCTGCTTCCCTGTTCATCTGTGGTAGTCATCCAGGAAAGGGCATGATCTAAATATCACGATGCAAGTCTTTCCTCTGGATTATGTACTTCCCACCTAGGATATCTTTGTGGAGGCTGCTAAACAAACAAAAAACCAAAGCGAAAATGGCATATTCTGGCAGCCTAAACCCAAGGAGGTGCTGAAAGATGAAACAAAGTACAATATGTCATACAGAATCCCTCTTCATTTGAAAGCTGTATTGTTTGCTGTTGGAAATGCTGAAGAAAGTTTCTGTGTAGGGTTTAAGTATAAACATGAGCCCCTATACCTTAAGCTTGGAGACTAAGACAGTGGGCTTGTGATTTAAATTGGTGCTTATAGGAATCCTGTTACATGAACAGTGCCAAGATATCAGTAACCTCACTGTACGTGGCACCTCCAGGGCTCAGGCCCATAGGTTTCAGCTATACTTTGTCTAAATGCTAGTTTGTAGTTTTAAATAATAGAGGAACTAACAGAATGTAATATTTGTGCCTTCCTACCTTTCTTTTTTACCATTGAACTTTTTTCTGTTTTGTCCTTCAGCTTTTCCCTGGCCACATGGTGATTTGTTTGCTTTTAAGTTGGTTGATTTTCATTTTTTAAGAGAATTCTCCTTGCTGCTCCATCCTTCCTTTAGTCTGGTATACTCTTACTCAACCCACTCAGACTAATCTCCACCCTATGCTGCCATGGGCCTGATGAGATTCCTATGGAGAAGCCTCAAAACATTGGAAAAGGTGCAATACAATGCAAAAGAAAAAGAAAAGCCATTTGCAAGCAAGGAGAGAATTTGAGGTTTCCACTTCTACGAGGAAATTGGAATGCACAGACTTGAGTTTGCAATTACATTTTTTTATGCTTGGGGTATTTGACTATAGCTTTAAATGGAGGTTGGCCCCCAGTGCATAGTTCTCAAGGCTGGTTGAGTTATTTTGGCACCTGAGGCAGAAAATCCCACAGGTGCATCTTCCCACCCCTGGCAATAAATACTATAGTAACTTCACATATTTCTGCCGTTTTCATGACACCTCAACACACCTGCCTGAGGAGACCATTTCACTCTACCTAATGCTAGGACCAGACCCAATTTGTAAGAAGAGATTTCACCACCAGGATCATTTTCATAGTGGTATCAAGATTTGTGCAAAGAGATTCCCAAAGAGACAGTGGAAGGGAGCTAGGAATTCAGAGTGTGTTGGCTGTGGGCAAAAATGTCTGTTAAAAACAGATTGTGGTGTCGCTGAAGTACTGGGTGCCTTTCATTGGAACATAAGGGTCAGGTTAAAATTTAGAGCTCCTCCCTTCTCCGTTGTCTGCTTTAGAAGGTAGGAGATAATGTAATGGAGATGCCTCATAAAGTCTTGATGTCTGGCTTTTCATAACTGACTTGGGCCTCTCCTTCAGGCCTGGCCTGTATCACCACTGCATTGTTGATTTAGCACCCATGTTTCGACTGTGGATGAAGGACTAGGTACAAAGGCATTGGGCTAACTCAAACTTAAGTCTAGCTAACGCAGACTAAGAACGTTCCCAGGATCCTTCGGACTGCCGTTTGAATACAACATGCAGCTGAGAGGTGACACCATGAGAACAACTGACAGAATTGTTTCCCAGCTTTTTGAAGGACATTTATAATTAATGTAACAATTTTTTTCCTGTGAAGTGTTTTTAATTGATGCCACCCAAGAACTTCTGGAAAACTCCACTAGAATGTTGAAATGAACACTCCTCTGTGTGTTATGTGGGACCCCCGAGGTGGTAACGCTAAGGGGAATGGTACGTGGGGACTGGTTTGGTAGAGCAGCAAGTCACAAATTGCTCAGGAACAGTGCCTTATTTTGCAACACATGTTGCACTCTTGGGGGATGAGCAACAGGTGCAGAAAGTTATAAAAATCAGTTGTAATCTAAATTCAGGTGAGCACATCCTCTACCCCCTGCCTCCAATGTGATAATCCTACTGCATTGCCTCTGGTAAAGCTGATGGTCTCATGCATCTCTGTGTGTGATGTTTTGGGCAAACTGGTCTCTCTAGTGCCACAACTCTTTCTCCAGTGTATTATTACTCTTAGGAAGAACTGGCTACTTTGTAAAAGCCAGCTTGAAGTTCAGGTACGTTTCTGAGACCCCTGTGCATTGGGCGGGGGGAGAGGTACAGCATCCTTGGAACTGAATAACAGTTATTGCTATGATAGAGGGAGGAGGTAGAGTTAAAAGAGACAGGATGTTGAATTGCTTATGATTACAGCCAGAGCCTCTGCAGCTGTAAGGAGAGGAGAGCTGGTTAGTTTATATGTAGCATGTTTATTTTCATTCCTAGATCAAAAACTCTGGGAATTAAGGTTCAAACCTTCCCTGTTCTCCTTAACCTATGTACAATAGAATTCCCTTTTCTGCTAAACATACTTTTTTAAGGGAGGGTATATATAAACCCCTGGGGCAGAGACTTCAGTGTACAACATGGGGAAAGTGGAGCAGAGCCTTAGTCTTGCCTAAACCCCAACTTTCTTATATAAAAACTGTTTCTTGTATTTTATCCACAATCTTCAACCCAGCTGGAGCCTTTGGAATAAACCTCCTCCAAAACTGGCCTATGTTACGTTTCTCGTCTTTCCCCCTTTCAGTCCTTCCATGCCATACCATTCTTGCTTTCACTGCAACTTGTAGTTAGATCCATTCCCCAGCCTTCCTGCTTGTAGATTCCCCTGCGCAGGCCACAAGTCTGTGAGCACAAATAGACCCACAAACCACTGCCCACCTGAGTGTCCCTCAGAGAATGGCAGCAAGGCTAAAGAAACGCCAGCTTCACGAATCTCTCTTAGTTGGACATAATACTGGTACCCAAAAACTCAAGTCACCAAGTCTCATGTCACCCCACATCCCATGTATTTATGAATTTCACATGAAGTACTGTTTTATTTTTTTAAAGACTTTGTAAAGCTTACCAGGGTTATGGTCACCTTTTTTAGAGCTCTGTCAGTCCACATTGTAAAACCATTTTTATGTATTATATTTTGTGTATTTTTTTTTAATCCAGCTGTGATGGGTTGTATCATATATTGTTGTGTTTACTGTATGTCCATCTTCAAGTAGATGAGACAGTGGAGCTTCTAGAAAGCGATGGTCTGCTGAAAACTATTAAACTTATTTGTTCATGGGTTGGCTCAAACACCTGTTCGCATTTTTCCCTTTATTTTCTCTTGTATGTTCATGAGCATTGCACCAGCAATAAGAAGCTGCAGTGGGATCCACCTCATCAGCCCCTATCAGCAGAGGTCCTCCACAGGGACTTGTGCAACTGGGCACTCTCCTCCCCATGTGCTCCCCCCACGTCCTCTAAAATTGGGGGAGGAGTGTCAGGAAAAATTCCACATGGGAAGATGGTACGGCGTATCATTCCACCTGACAAGCTGGATGCTTGCACAGATTGAATGATGAGAAGAGTGCAACTTTTAATTCCACCACTTGTCCATAATGTTTAACCAGGCCATAATCTACACTGGTCTGTGTATTTATATATGTCTACAATCTCACTGGGTGAGTGGGGGATTTTGTATTGCATTCAGCCTTCATTTGTGTAAATAGCTGTTTTAAAAAACAATTGTGTTTAACATCTGCTTTGTGACTGTGAAGTTATGACTGGTAGGATTTCAGGTCTGGCTTTCATACTTGGGAGTTAATTTGCTGAACCCAGTTTGGAAGCAATACTACTGTGTTCAGTCCAAACGTACTTTTCTTTTCCAAAGCTTACAGAACTGGCACTCCGTGAAGTCATCAAGAAGCTTTCCCAATCCCCAAAGCAATTTGCACTGTTTTGTGAATGTATTCTGTTTTAAACATTTAAAAACTGCCAGCTGCCCAAAGGGAAATCGCAATGCTCACAGCTGAGCTGGAGTTTTGACAGACAAATAAACCAGTGAATCTGGCAGATTGCAAAGGTGTGAGGGATAGGCTCACAGCTGTTCTTCATATGTTCTTCATTTACCCCTTCTCAAAATGGAAGCCATGTATATTTTGCAAAACGTATGTTTGTGTGGGTGTGTGAAATAAATAGAAATGTGTTTGGATAATAATACATATTAGCTTCAAAGTATGCAGTTACAAGTGTGACTGGTTGCACTGAGATGATCCTCTGTGGGCTTGACTACTTTCCTCCCCTCACAGATGTACAGTAGTTTAATCAAGCCAAATTTTGCCACTTACATGCAACTATAGAGTTTGAGTGAGCCATCCAAATTAGAATTGTAAACTAGTTTGATCCTGGTTTATTAAGGCTTGCTGAAACCATAGATTTTAGGCTGGATGTAATAGCAATCCATGGTTTGATTAGAACATGGAGTAATGCAGAAGCTGTTCTCAAAAGGGGAAAAAGAATGTGGGGAAGAAGAGAGCCCTCAAGCATATGGTTTGTTCCTAATCCTCCAAACCATGGTTTGAATGCAGACAGTGTCATGGAATTTCGCTGTTGGAATGTCTGAATTTTACTGTTTGCTCCCTTTGACTAAAGTGGTGGTATGAGGGTTTATTCAAATGTTTATGTTCACCTTGAACAATAAAACAGGCACTCTGACTAGCTAAAGTATGAACTCTGCTGCTTTGAATCAACTCTCAGTCAACAGATCAAACAGTACTTATGGTCTTGGTATGGGGGAGTGACAAACAGGTGCCAGCAAAGAGAGAGATTAAGAATATGGATTATTAGGTTTCAAGCAACCCAACTACCTGTATGTTTTTGCATAAATGGGCACAGGAGTAAAGAAATGTTGTTGTTGTTTAGTCGTGTCCGACTCTTTGTGACCCCATGGACCAGAGCACGCCAGGCACTTCTGTCTTCCACTGCCTACCGCAGTTTGCTCAAACTCATGCTGGTAGCTTTGAGAACACTCCAACCATCTCGTCCTCTGTCATCCCCTTCTCCTTGTGCCCTCCATCTTTCCCAACATCAGGGTCTTTTCCAGGGAGTCTTCTCTTCGAGTAAAGAAATAGTTTGTGTCAAAAGCAGCATCCTTTTTCAGTAGACATTGTCTTGAAAGGGCCTTCTCTCTTGTGAGAGCAAGAGGAGAAATGCCTCTTCGAGGAGGGTTCCTGCCAGCTGTGTATTTTGTGCGTACTTCCAGTGGTGCCATTAGGGCTGGGTTTGCGGGTCCAAGTCAGGGCCAGGAAAGATAAGAGAGGTGGATGATGGGAGGTGAGCATATCTGGAGCTCAACAGCAGGCACTTCCCTGGGCAGGTTCATATGTGCAAAGGTGATGCTCTATATACAGTGTTTTGAGCCATGTAAAGGCTTTGAAGCTCCAAACCAGCACTTTGAATTGCAGCTAGAAACAACTTGGCAGCTAGACAGTGCTTCTTTTACTATTTTTACTTCAAGTATATACTCCGATGTTTCTACAACAAAATGGTGCTAGTTCCCACGCAAATGCATTTAACTTCAAGGCAACAGAAGCAAACTCCATTTACTCCTGTAATCACTATGGCACTATAAGTAAGTTTCAAATGTGAAACTGACCATGCTCAGAATTTCTTTCTTCTAACCAGGGTGACAAACTCTTGTTTGTTGTTGTTATGCTCTAGCACAGGGGCTCTTGAACTTCCTATCCTCAGGGCCCACTTGTGAGCCTGATTTTCAACCCTTTCGAGTCACAAAATTATGTAAACTTCTATTGAAGCACGGTTTGGGGCACTTAACAATAAATACCTGAAAAGCTAATGGGCTTTAAAAAAACCAACACTACAACAACCCACCAACTAAGGAATGCTGTGTTATTTTTTTGTGTACCGTAATTTCCAAAAGCAGGCTTCTAGTGATTGACAAGTGAAGATGCGCCCGCGCTCACTCACTCTCGCAAGCACAGCCATTTTCTGCCGTGCTTTCTCATATTTCTTTCTATTGCAACCGCTCTTTGCGGAAGCAGCGCAGTTTTTAATACTTTTCTGCAAGTTCTTCGAAAGCACAACAGTTGCCGACAGAAGAGGTTGCGGGCACCGGCCGCCCCAAAGCATTTCGGTACTTGCAGTCCCCCCTTCTTCTTTTTTTAAGCCCCCACTTGGTGAGCACTTCTCCTTTCCGAGCCGACAGCGCCACCTCCTGGAACTTGT
Source organism: Podarcis pityusensis (assembly GCF_964106645.2). Taxonomy (NCBI): domain Eukaryota; kingdom Metazoa; phylum Chordata; class Lepidosauria; order Squamata; family Lacertidae; genus Podarcis; species Podarcis pityusensis. Next base: position 47,303,019 of record NC_138030.1, read on the forward strand.
AGTTCTTCAGGGCAGGAGGCGCGCCTTGAAGATGAGGCTGCTGAGCGGAAGGAGGCCTACAAATCCCGGGATGCACTGCGCGCCTTACGGCTAGAGGCGAGGCTGGCCCTCTTCGTCTGCGGGAATCTGGCTCCTGCTGCTGCCGGCTAGGCAAGGTCTCCGCGCCGAGAATGAAGTGAAGGGAAGCAAGAAGTGGGAAGTGAGGCTCGGCCGGCCGGCCTAGACAGCGTCTCCCGCCAGGTGCGTAGTGGCTCTCGAAGACTCCCCCAAACCCCCGCTGCGCGCCCCTTTTTCTTCTTTCCAGCCGCGCCTGGTCTTGCTCTGCCATAACCGAAACTCTGCCTGAGCCGGCAACTCTCGCCTCGGAGCGATCGATGATTTAACATAGTGGATCGATAAAGTGCGCTGCTGGAAGACTCCCGCGAGCGCCAAACGCTGCGCTCCGAGATCGACTTGGGATCGAAGCCCGGAAGACACGCTTAATTATGGCTCCTTCCCGTGGGACGTTTCAGGTTATATAGGGCTTAAGGGAAAAGATCCTAAAGCGCAAAGTCGCCTTCCCTTTGGGGAAATGCGGCCAAGAGAAGGGAGCGCAATCCGGGGAACTGATCTCAAGCTGCCACATTGTGTTAGTGTGATTTAGGGATTTGTTTTGCTTGGCTTGTTCTCCGCCCCACTTTTAATCTCTTACTATTTTGCAGCCGCCTTGCGTTCTTCCTTCCTCCGCCCGCCTCCCAAAAGAAACGGGGGGTGTACGCATACTAGTAAATATATGATTTTAAGGCAATCTTCTCTTGGCCTGGGATGCTTTGACAGCTAATGCGACTTTATTCATTTGCATTATCCGCAATCGGAACAGAGGTTGGGGACCTGTGGCCTTCCCGGTGCCATTGCACGACAGCTCCCATAATCTCTGATTATGCTGTATCCAACAGCACGCATTGACCATCTCTGGATTTTGCCTGTCTTTACAGATATGTGCATACACTCTAGTCTCTCATATTGTCTCCGATTCTTCTAAAGTTAGTCATAACTACACCTTGTTAGTACAGGGCCATCATGCCTAGTAGTCGTCAGCGGCCTTCTGGTTCATTAATTTTCCTAGACTCCTTTTGGATGCCGTTCAAGTTAGTGGCTGATACTGCATTCTCTAGTTTAACTATGGACTGTGTGTAGTTCTTCATTTTGTTTCACTATTCAGCCCCATTGGATGTGCCTGGGTTATACTACTATTAAAAGAGGAATAAAATTTGTTATAATTTTGCTGTGTCCCTCCCCTTCTACTCAAAAGCTCTAAATGTTATAACCTTCCTTCATATGGAAGTTGCTCCACCCCCTTGTCATTTTGATTGTCCTTTTCTGAACCCTTTCCAGCTCTGCAGTATTTTTAAGATGCAGCAACCACAACTTGAATGTATAGACTAAGTAAATTAAAACTCTGCTCCCTAAATTCCAAGAATGTAAAAAACTGCTGAATGGATGCCAGATCATTTATTATTTTGAATCAGAAAAAGCTTATTAGCAATTAATTTATGGGCCTGTAGATATTGATACTAGTCTGTGCTAGTGTGGACATTTCAGCACTCCTTCATTCCCCCTCTGTTTGTTCCAGTTTTTTTGTTTGAATTGGTTTCCTTCCCTTGTTGCCAGCTTCTTATAAGGAAGTTGTGTGTAGGGGATTACATGAATACCCCTGGGAGGTAGGCACATGACAGTCTTACTTGTGTGTAAATCATTGCATGCATGAAGAAGCTGTGGTCTTTTGTAGTTCCACAGCACAGCTAGCAAATAGTTGTACGACAGTTTCATGCTTCAGACTGAACACAGAAATCAATGAACATTTGCAGTGATATGCAGTGGTAATCCTGACACCTGCATTATGCAGTTTGCCATTGCTGTGTATTAACTAAAGCATCCTTGCTATAGACTGAAGAAATAAAGACAGTAAATTTTCACCGAGAAGCACAAGGGAAGTGCTGTGCTCCCAAAGCTCTTGGGGATAAGGCAGGCTCAGTATGAACATAATGAATATATTTTCTGGGAGCTGGGTGCTTACTCATAAATTGAACAATAGATTGGCATATGTATTTTACAATCTGCTCAATCCTTACTTACAGGAAATTCTCAAATTATGGTATTTTAATGTAAGAGTATTGAGCCTTGAAGGTATACAGGAGTGAACCTTTTAATCAGCTCACACGTTTCTTTCCAAGGGAGTATTGAAGACATATAGATGGTCCATCCTAGGATAGGACTGTTTACTAGTCGAGAAACATCTAATCTGAAACACTTGTCAAGCAAACTGGCTTGTGCTCATATTTATAATATACATGTACTGTCTGAGAAAATTGGGTTGGGCTTCCTGACTCACTATTGAGCAGTGAGAGGCAATGAAACACCTTTATCCAAATGCTGGGAAATAGACACAGTGAGAAGCATCCTAAAACAAAGTACATACTGGTTTTTCCCTTGAAGAAACCAGGAAACAGAGTGCAGATCAAAGCTACTGGCCAGAAGCCAGGACCTGTCTGCATCACTAACTCGCCACCGATTTTGTGGCGAAACCATACAAAAATGAGGATGTCCATGTCTTCAACATGTGGTTGTCATTTCTTTCTGTCTGTATATTGTTGAAAACTCAAAATATTTACCATGGCCATTTTATTTCATCTTGGCAGTGAACACAAGGGAAGCTACTTTCCCTTTCTTGCTAATTCCACCTGGTGAACAAGTGTAAGAAAACGCATTCAAAGAAGATGGGAGGGAATGGTTTGAGGGCAGGGTGGAAGCAGTTTGAAGAGCAGACCCCGGCTGCTTTGCCATGCACTCTCTCCTGGGTTCTTGGGCAAGCCATACTGAGTCTGATTCAATTCAATAAGACACAAATCCCTAGCCTCAAGGGCAGTAAAAACCAGTGCTTATTTTCAGGGGGTACTCCAGGGTACACAATACCAGCACCTCTCTCTCTCTCTCTGGGTTAAAAAGTGTGGCACTTACTGTAAGAACTTCACAGTGAGTACTGGCAACTATTTTTCTAGGGGGAAAAGCTCTGGTAAAAACCATAAATGATTGTGAGGAATTGTGATATTGAGAGATATAAGTAAATACTGTAGGTTTGGTCATGGGTGTCCCAACACTCCAGTGTGGTTGAAAACAGATCCTTGAAGGAAATTCAAGAACTGAGACTTGGATTGGGTGTCATTGACCTGTGAGCACACGGCTTCTTGTCCTTGGAACTTTGCACAGAGAGATTGCCAGTAGGAGAGAGCTTTAGAATCTACCAAGTAAACACATGATATTTTTAAAAAGTGGGTAGGCCTGTGGAATCACTCATAATGCTTGTTTATATTTTTTAAGGACTTGCCCTGTGATGTGTTGGTCATCAGTGTGACATGCTGTGGTACCTGCATAGCTTCTGAAGTCACACACACGCACCTCCCTTGGTGAGGGTGGTTACCTTTTTCTCACTCGAAAAGTACAGAGAGCTAAAGGAGGAAGTTGGAAGAGTGCCACTCTTTCCCACTTCTTTCAGTTCTATGTGCTTTTCAAGATTCAGACTAATTCTGCTGGTTCCAGCTTTCGCCCAGATTCCTTGGAAAAGCTAAGTTTGTATGTGTGTGCTTTCTCTCTCTCTCTTTCTGTCTGGGGTGAGGTTGGGATGAGAGAGAAGTGCCCAGAGAGGGAATAATGGGGCGTCAGCACCCTCAAAGATCTACGTGTGCCTGTGGACCTTTAAAGCTTGATGGGCCCTAAATGATTACAGGAGTATTGTCTTTACCATGAGGGTTTATTGCCTGGAAAGGTGTGCATTTGCGGCGTTTTGGTAGCAGTGACAGCACTGAAGCAAAAGACTCCTGCTATCAGGATTGAAACAGGCAAAAGATGGGCCTTGCTTGACCTGAGAGTGTCCCTTTAATGCTTTATAACTCTGCTAATCTTTAGGTCTTATCTTATCTTTGCACCTCTCCCTCCTATCAAGGACTTTCAGATGCTGTTGCCCAGAGGGCTTTAGCAGAGAGAGGCATTCTAGGCCTTATCCACAAAAGCATGTGCTGCTTGTTGAATCAGCGCCACCAAGGCTTCATCCTTCCTTGTTTTCCAGCTGCCAGTGCATACATGTTAGCTGCAATATTACAGTCACACTTCCTGTTCTTCTGGCAGAGGAGCAAAGCCAAAGTCTGACACCTTGCTTGCCGGAGAGCTGGAGGCAGAACCTGTCAGCATTGTGAGTGCAACCATTTGAACCCACCTCTGCATTGTCTTGTCCCCACTGTGATGGATAAGGACCCTCAATTGCAGTTGCGTGTCTTTGACCTCAATTGCTGGTGAGTTTTTCCATGGCTTTATTTTTTTGTGTTTGTTTAAGACAGGTGAGGTTTGGCTCTGATCTGCATGACTGCTGGCGAAGGTTCAGTCATGTTTTCTGATCAAGAAGTTGCTGAGTCTTCTGGGTTACAGCAAACACGTTCTTCACCTGTTTGTTTCCCTGTTTGCAGAGAGGAAATGATGAAGCTCCTGTGTCTGGGGCTGTTTTTATGTAAATAAAACAGGGTATTGGTAAATCTCTCTGTGTGTTCCTGCCCTTTTCCAACCCAATGATTAAGTGATTTGGCTGAACATGCATCTATGCTTAAATGGAGAGAGAGGGGAATCTTTTTCATGCTGAGGACAAACTTTGGGGGTGGGGCAGAGACTCAAGTGGGCAGGCCAGAGAAAAAAAGATGGAACAATGCATGTGACCCTTAATTTTGTACCGTGTCCTACATTCTGGCCACACAAAAGTCAGAGGTTTTACACTGGCATGCTGCGGGAGGGCTGCTTGCCTCGGTGATGAGAGGGGATTTAACCGTTTCCTTCCCTACTGTAGTCCTGATTAAAATTGCTCCTCCAGGTGTGCTTTTTGCATTGGGAGGAGTGCTTCCTTTAGCTCTCAGTATGATACTGCCTTCTTTACCAGGTGTAAGTAATGAAGGGCTAAGATTGAAATGAGCAGTGAGCCTAGTTGGAACCTGATGTTTCACTCAGTTTCCTTCCCTTTCTCTCCCCTCCAGGGCCATTCGCTACCTTAGCAAAGTACGGCAGCAGCGCATTGAATTGATTGGCAATGTCCTCAACCAGGAGGGATATGACTTGGCGCTCTTGCAGGAGGTGAGTACTTACATCTGTTATAGTGCATCTAGTATTGGCATAGGTTGTGGGCAGAGCATGGCAAGATCTTGAAGCGCTATACATTGTTGCAGTGTTATATAAACATGGTTAATCAGGGAGGAGGGATACTAGGGGAAGGGAGGGGTTAGCGCCCCCCCCCCCCACGCCTAGCTTCAACTTAGCCCACTGATTCAATTCCCACTTCTGTTCTTTGGTTTGCAGTCACTGTGACTACAACCTCTCTGCTTTTCCAGGTGTGGAGCGAGAGAGATTATTGGGAGCTGAAAAAGAAGCTGTGTGCCCGCTACCCTTCTTCCCACTATTTTAAAAGGTAAAAAGGAGCTTGAATAGTCCATGCCAATGGCTGAGCTCAATTAGTATAGGCTTGACTTCATAGATGTGAAATTTATATGATTTTTAGAGAGGACCCTCTCAGACACTGGTAGGAAATCATTTCCACTCTTTAGTTTCTTGAAAGCTCAGAAAGGTTAGCATAAAAGGCCTTGGAATAAGTTGGGTCTTTAGCTGATCAAAATAATATTTTCTTGGAAACAGGTGCCTTGTTGTGCAGCAGCCTCACCCCTTGTGACAGATAATTGTTCTTTAATTGCCCTTGTTCCCTTAGCAATCCTTGCCTTCCAGATGTGGCATGCTGACTGAATAGCCCACAGGTCTATTTTTAAGGCTGTGTTTGTGAAGCAGAGCCCATGGTTGCACACTGGATCACTACATGGGCAGCATGGTGCAGGACGCATGGGTCGGATGCATGTTGGCATATACCTGGTGTGAAACCTGCAGACCAACCTGTGAAACCAACCTTCATCTGTAGGGGACACAGCTTGGAACACAGGGAATCTCAATAAATTTTTGTGACATTAGTTAATCTGAGTTTTACAGACTCGCCTTGTACAGGCCACTTGATTATAGATGGTTACCAAACCTTATGGTTCACTTATTTGGCAGACATGGCATTAAACTCTTCTTAAATGTACATTTTGGTGGGAACCTGTGACTTGACCTTGCGTGCTGTTACAGAAGCTAATAATGGTGAAGCAGCATCCCTTTTCAGTCTTGACTCTGTCACGGTGTCAGAAGACTTCGCTTCATCCCTAGAACCAGGAATAATTCCAAGGAGTCCCAAATGCCAGCCCTTTTCTGTAAACTCTAGCTATTGATTTCAAATGGAGGATGGGAACAGCGAGGATTGGTGATGCCCCCCCCCCCCCGCCTCTAGCTGACGCCTGTGGTGCCTGTATCTTTCACAGTGGAGTGATTGGCAGTGGGCTCTGCATCTTCTCCAGATACCAAATCCTGGACACCTTCCTGTACCAATACTCTGTGAATGGCTACCCCTACATGGTGAGTGGGCAATGCCTTGCTTGGGGTTGGGGAACGTGCCAAAGAGCATCTTTCTTCTAAGGCTCTTTTCACTGTGACCAGCATTGCCTATGTTTCTTCTACTGTCTTCCACTTTCTTCTCTCTTCAGTTCCAGCACGGAGACTGGTTTGGTGGTAAATCAGTGGGGCTTGTAGTCCTGAAGATACAGGAGATTGTTTTCAACATCTATGTGACTCATGTGAGCAGTTTTATTTATTTTGTTGTATTTTTTTAATTTGTTACAAACTTATTCAACTCCTGGAGCAAGATTACAGAGATCATCTGTGTGTGTGTGTGTGTGTGTGCGCGCGCGCGCGCGCGCATGTCTAGATGAGAGTAGGATTTACATGAGGAACACAGGATAGCACTTCAGAATTGCTGAGATTGCTGAATGAATCCTGTGATTACAGTCATACCTTGGTTTTCGAACAGCTTAGTTCTCGCAAGTTTTCGCTCCCGAACACTGCAAAACTGGAAGTGACTGTTCCGGTTTGTGAACTATTTTTGGAAGCTGAACATCTGACGGGGCTTCCGATTGGCTGCAGGAGCTTCCTGCAGCCAATCAGAAGGCGCGCTTTGGTTGTCGAATGTTTTGGAAGTCAAATGGACTTCCAGAATGGATTCCATTCGACTTCCAAGGTGGGACTGTACTGGCTTGGACTTCACAAGTGATACTTGTTGTTTTTACAGCCTATTTGCCAGCAGGGGGTGTCCATGAACAGCCAAGGCTTTTTATTTTCTTGGGTGGCACCTTCTTAAAAATGAACAAGACACACAGCCTTTTAAAGAAGGATTTTTTCTGTGTTCTCTCAAATGTATGCATCATTAGAAAGCTGCTGTTCATTCTTATCCCAAGGTACAATAAATGCAAGCCACATTGCATAGATGAATAGAAGCTGCCTGTTAAAGGATTAGGTGGTTAAAGGATTATGTATCAATTCTGTCATTTGTATTGATGTAAACCTCTAGAACGTATTTTGTATAGCTAAGCATTTAGCTTTATCCTCAGCATATTGTATTTTATTTTATTGCTATGGCTAGTAGGTAATGCAAATAAAATTTCTGTGTAATGCCAGGCAAGCAGTGAGTGCAGTCCCAAAGATCAATAAACTAACTTCTGCTTGTGGGACTGTCTCTAAATTATCTTAGCGTTGAGGAGGAATAGAAAGCCGGCACAATGAAATGGGTGAGAGAAACTCCCACAGGAGGCAGCCTTAATGAGCAGTATGATTTCATAAGCTTGGTACTAACACAGGAGCGTCAGTGTTGCCTAGTCCGCTGAAGCCCGAAAGCTACATGTGGAAATATTTTTTAGGTCTACTTACACTTGGCCATGCTGGGAGTTGTAGTGTAACGACATCTTGAGATCATTCCTTTGGTGAAGCCTGGGTTACACGATCGGAGGATATTATTCTGGGGCACCTTTTGGGAGATAACAAACCCTGCCTACAGAAACAAGGGACTTCACGGTAGTTTGTCCATTCACACAACCAGCATTTCAGACGCAACTGTGGTTGGTATTAATGCGAATAAGCTTTGGAATCGCAAGCTCCTGTCTTCTTCTCTGGCATAGTCACAAAGAGGAGATAGAAGCTTTTGCTTCTATTTTCAGCTAACTGTGGCTCCTTGTTATGCAGTTACTTGGGCAAACACTGGTAGCAAGGATGGAGAACCTGCATCCCTCCCGATGCTGGTGAACTCCACTAGCCCTAGCCAGAATAGACAATAGTCAGGGGCGGTGAGAGCTATAGCCCACCAGCATTTGGTGGGGGTCACAGGTTCCCCATCCCTGGTCCAAGGACTCAAGTCAACTTCAATCTGTAGTCTAGTTTCTCTATAACATTGTTAAGATTAACCACAGTTCCAACGTTTGGGCTTAACAATAATGCATGGTTAGTTGAAAGTGGAAGCAGGAGCTTGTGATCTTGCTGGAGCAGAAGAAGAATGCATACGCAAGCCCAAGATTTATACTAGTAATGCGAAACAGTAGTTTAGCGTCATATCTGTACCAGATGGTACTCTTTGCTGACAGTCTTGGATCATCCGTAGGTCCTTGTGTGTCTCTGAAACTGTGAAATCCCACTGCCTTATAGAATTCCTACCTTGTTGCTTTTGATCTCTGCCACAGGCTCCCCGATCAGCTTAAAGTGGGGCAGCAAGGCGAGTACATAGGCTGTTGCTTTGCGATTTCACATACATTACTATACAAGTGTGAATTTCATGTGTGTCTTGTTTTCTTCCTCCCAAGCTCCATGCGGAGTACTGCCGGGAGAAGGATGCTTACCTGCCCCACCGAGTAGTTCAGGCCTGGGAACTTGCCCAGTTTATACAGTAAGTCATGGGGAGACTCCAGAAATCTTTATAATGAGGTTTGTGTGCGCACACTTTGTCCCTCTCTCTGTTAGCTGGTTTCCCTCCTTGGCAGTAGTTCAGAGCTCTGGCTTGGAACATACTCAGTCCATGTAATGCTATCGCTCCAGCAACAGAATGAATGTGTGGATAGGGAGAGAGGATGCAGCCATGGTTTTGGGTGTGTAGTAGAATTCAAGTCTAACACGGATTAGATCTCTCATGACGAAAAACATCCTTGTATCATTGAGGGCTGCTTGTTTCCTCTCAGTCTGTGGCATCTTCTCATCTTCCCAGACATACTTCGAAAGGAGCCGATGTGGTGCTGCTTGGTGGGGATCTGAACATGCACCCGGAAGACGTGGGCATCAGGCTGTTGCGAGGTTGGGCAGGGCTTCGGGACTCCTTCATTGCCGCAGAGAAGGTTGAGGTGAGTCTCCAGGTACCGCCCTATGAAATGGTCCTTTGGTCACTCAGTAAAAGGAAAAGAAAGTTACCCTTGGGGCCTGGAAACTATAACCTTATCTTTATTGGGGTAAGAATGTCAAGAGATAGGTTACACCAACCAGATTAAAGGTGCCTCTTCCATCCACACGGCTCTCTCTCTTTTGCCTTCCTGAAAGCTCCGGGCTCTGCAGGCTGCACTGTCAGCCAGACTCAGTTGGCAGCTTCTTCCACAACACAGCTTGCTGCAGATGCTCTAGCATCTTTTATTAGAAGGGTGGGAAACTTCAGGCCCAGTGATCAAAAGTGACCCTCCAGGCCTCCCTATCTGGCTCCAGGCCACACTGGAATGTGTCCTTCAACTCTGATAATGCACATTGCTTGTCTTGATAGAGATTATGTGAGAGTGTGTGTAGAAATAAGCCTACGGTACGCAAATGTGCATTAGGTATTCCGTCTGCTTTTGTCCCTGGCCCCACCCACTACTGGCATATGGCCCTTGAAACATTGCCCAGGAGGAATTGCAGCCCTCAGGCTGAAAAAGTTCCCCCACTTCTGGTTTTTTTAGAACTGAGAATTCAGACTCTGGTCTTGCTCCTAGGGAGGTGAGGATGGCTCTACGCTCTTGCCCACCAACTGCTTCACAAGCAAGAAAGAACTGCGGTGCTATCCCCAGGGGATTCGTATCGACTACATTCTGTATAAGGTATGTGCAAGTTCAACACATAGAAAGCAGACTGCGACAGTACAGAGTTCAGAAAGCAGTTAAGCAATAAAGGCTGTCAAATATGGTTTGACACTAGCCCCATGACAGGTCTGTCTCCTGTCAGTATCTTCAGTCTGGAATGTCTTCTTTGTCCAATAGTCTCCAAAACTATGTGCTCACAGACTGGTATGGCCTCAGGCAACCTCTTGGCACCGGGTTGAACTCACTTGCTTGATTTCCTGCTGTTGTTGTCTTTGGGCATGTTCTCTGTAACAGCTGGGACTGGCTTTTCAAGATATGAGGATAACACTTAAAGCTTTAGAGCCAAAATGAGCAAAGCACTAAGCACACTTCTGCAAGAACTTGCTGCATTTGGGGAATTAGATTAGCTTGCACTGCTTGATCACTTCCTGAACTTTGTAAACATATGGGCACTACTTGGATCACAGCTGTTGCTCCTTCCTGTTCTAACACAGGGGCATGGAAAGTTGCCCAAGATATCCAGCCTTTCCTGTAAGAGGGGAACTACATTTGTAATTAATTCCTCGGTTTGAGGTGGACGTTTGTGAGAACCGTGGCCCTATGTTGATTTTGGGGAGAATTCAGAAGAGGGTAGCAAATATGGTTAAAGGTCACATCATTGAGAAAAGGTGAAAAGAACTGAGCACATCTATTACCCATAAGAAAATCAGATTGACGTTGAGCCTGAAAATAATCTTCAGTCTGTATTAAGATCTTACCCCAAAGCTGATGGCAAGAATGCGCCTGTTGCCAAACACTGTAGATGTCGGGCAATGGATTTTAAATGGCAAAAGTTTAGATTTAAGATGAATTTGCTGAAAGAACAAGCCACGGGAGCAAGTTGCCCGAAGACATTGCTGAATAGTTTTCCTTGGAGTTGCATGGTCAAATAAGCACATGATAGAACAGACATAGGAATTCTTTAGCGGATCCTTGAGGACACTTCCAAATTACTTCTGCCATTCAAAGAGGACTCTAATAAGAAGTTAGCTCCCCACCCTCTTCACCTGTAGTCCACAGCCTAGAATTTCTGGGAGCCTTACTTATTTAAAACACATGTGCATAATAAGCACCTTGCTCTCCTGCTTAACTTCCCTTCTTGTAGGGTTTGTCTCACTATGAAGTAAAATGCAACCGCCATGAGACAACTACTGGAACAGCTCCCAACAAGGACATACCCTATTCTGACCATGAAGCTGTCATAGCCACACTATCTGTGAACAAGAGAGGGTTAGGCAAAGGCCCAAACCACCCTAGAGTTGGTGAGTACCCCAGTTTCATTGCTTTGGCACAGGAGGGAGCAAGTACTCGTGCCTTTGGGAAGAGGGGAGGGATGGCAAAGCCTGCCTGGTCCATGCCCAGTGGTGCTCCTTCAAGGCCTGTTATCGCCCATTGGAGAGAAGAATGTGGCTGTTGTGCTAGGGCCCTGGCTTCTCTGCAGGCATGCACTACCATAGTCAAGAAGCCAGTATCTCTGCATAAAGTAGCAGTCTTGGCCTGCCTCTCCAGACCACTGAGTGGGCTTGGACACAAACGTGTTAGGACTTTTACTGCCTCAACATGCATTGTGGTTGAGTCCTGCTGCCGTCTGTCTTCCTAGAACCGGTGCTGGTGGACGTCTTGAACGAGGCCCGTATGGAAGTGCGGGTAGGGCTGCACGCGGCCGAGCGGCAGCAGTACTCCTGCGGCCGCATGGCCGTCCTGGCCATGCTGCTGCTGCTCATGCAGGCGACCATGGGGCTGAGCTCCATGTTTGGCGAAGCCCTCCTGCAGCCCTTCCCCAAGTTCTCCTTCTCGCTGCTGAGCCTGCTGGGGGTGCTGGTGTTGCTCATCTCGGCTGTGCTCTACCTCTTCCACACCATCGAGGTCAAGGTGCTCCAGGGGACAGAGGAGCAGATGCGGGTGGGGCTGCAGACACTCCAGGACAAGTTGAGCTCTCGGTGAGGCCTGTCGCTTGCTGGAACTCCAACAGGGACCAAGAGACTATGCTGAAAGCTTTTCCGGGAGCCGTAAGTTCCTCTGTGCCGCAGGTTCTAAGGGTTAGCCATTTTTTAAGCACGTGGCAGCAATTGCCGTAGAAGTTTTTTATTATTATTTTTAGCTTAATTCTAGGGCAATAAAACTTTCTACGAATAGTTCTGACCTTCTGCTGAAGGGATTCTAGCACAAGTACGATTTGTGCAGAAGGGAATTTTGAAACGAAAGCAGTTCAAGTGCATGCGGTTCAGCTGTGGCTGTTTAGAAACCAGCATTTATCAAACCAAACCATGCTGTTCCGACCAAGTCGGGTGGCTGAATTAGTACTGTAAAAGTCTGGTGTTAAGCAGACGAGTTAAAATGTGTATAGCGTTTCTAGTTTATACAAAGTTCCTTTTTGAATTGAAAACAGAATAAATCAGTCTTCAAATACAACAGAGCAGAAAGTAGCATTTACTGGTGAAATTCTTTTCCTTGAAACCCTTTTTATTAATTGCTTGCTTAGCACTTGAATGTACCAAAATCCTTTCACTGACATCATACTTCCTGCAGCTCTTGTGAAGTAGATCACTGTTGTTTGCATTTCTTTGGAGTGTGTGGGGGGGGGGGGGAGTGATGCTAAAGGGCTTGCCACAGTCCAGCCAGCAAGCTTAAGGCTGGTGTGGCTGCTTCCTAACAAGTCAAACCATTAAACCATGCAGGCCTCCAGGGTCTCAGGCAGGGGGCATTTTCCCAGCTGTCTTGCCTAAGATCCTGGGAATCTGCAGATGCCAGTCTCAGCCTGTGACCTGCATGCAAAAGACATGTTACGCCACTGAGCATTTTTGGCTCTCGGCTAAGGAGCTAGCCTTCAGCACAGTTCTTAGTAGCCTATTATGTAATTGTTGAGTCTTTTAAAAAATCTCTTAAATACTCTTCTTCTGTTGGAAAAGCCCTCCTTTGACACCAGCGGCAACCTGTAGAGCTGGGATTAGCAGTCTTCAGGCTGAATTTCACCCTTTTAGCGCCTTAAAACATCTTGGGAGAGATGGAGACCTATATGCAATTGAGACCAGGAATCCTACCTTTGGTATGTAGATATATTTTTCTTACCATGGATGACCCCCATCCTACCACCCCATGCCCCTCTTCATTGTGCCAAGCTGACAAAAAGTACTTCTCATCTAGCAGGAAGAAATGTGTTTGGTGTGTTACTGAAGACGTAGTTGTCAACCACGGTTACATTGAGAACATTGTGAGAGGCTGCATGCAAATAGCCCAGATAGCAGACAGGTCTGTGAAAGCATGTAGGTAATCATGTCCAGCCTAGAACAGCATCCTTTTGATGCATGTGAGTATTTGTTTAATAAGCTTAACCGGTAGCCTACTCTTCCTCAAAGGGTTCAGAGCAGCTTTCATTGAGGTTTCTCCCATCTGGGCACATTACCTGCGTATCTTTCATTATGTGCCCTTCCATGCTGTTTAGTGAGAGAAAGGCAGGGATCACAGTTGTCTTCTCAAAAAGTTTAGTAGAGCCCAAGAAAACTTCAGAAGATACCTGTGGGATATTTTTTTTTCTTGTGTTAAATTAGCTTGGGTGAGAAAAGGCAGGACAACACTTCCAGCTCACTCCATGCATCTTTATTGAAAGAGGAGCACACAGCCCGTAAAAAGAGCTGTGGCTTAACAGCAGTTCAGGCATGGCAACCTTCTGGTTCTAACAGGTAGCCATCTCCTCAGCCACAGAGGTCTGACCCTCGTTCTGTAAAGGGGCTTGCTGCAGGAGCAGTTTGTGGTGATGAAAAAGCGCCCCTAATTCTTCTCTAGTGGCTGTTCTTTTATTGCTTTGGGATACTATATTCAGACCACACCTGTGTGGTTTTATAGCTGGCAATCCATTACACATGTGAGTGGCAAAGATGCCTAACCAGATACTGTGTGACAGGATCACACTTCTCCAGGGGCCGTGCTGCTTTTTATTATAATTCCTGGCAGGCTGCATGCAGCCTTGCTCATTCAACTGACAGGTCTGTGCCCCCTCCCTAGTAATACCCTGTAAACTGTTTATATTAGAAAGGCCTTGCTGTTGTTGTTGGGACTCCCAACTCCCTTCAGATCCAGCCAATCAGGGATTATAGGAGTTGTAGTCCCAACAACACTGGGTGGGGGGCACAGGTTCCCTACACCTGGTTTATATATTAAATTATTTAGCATTTATGCCCCTCCAAATATCTCATGCTAGTTTGGGAGTGGGAGGTGCAAGTAATATTGCCCTGCTGGAGCTTGGGTGAAGGCAGAAATGCTCACTTGCACAGCAGCAGCCCCCTACTACCCAAGTGGCAAACATTGCAGCTGCCTGAAGTGGCATGAAAGAGGAGCTGTCCTGGTAAGCGGGGCCTTTTTCATAGGGGAGAATGCAGGCTGTTACAGATAGTTACATGTGCAATATTGTCTCCCTGTAGCCAGTGTAAAGAAGAATTTGGAGGACAATCTTAAGACACACTATAATGAAATCACTTATTGGCAAAAAGAATAAAATAAAAAAGGCATATTTCCAGTCTTACTACTTAAAAACACTCGCATCAAGGTCAGGCTTATTCTCCTTACACCTAATAGCAGCTACCAAACACTAATCTGCGGGGGGGGGGGGGGGCAAGGGACTCAATCCCAGGCAGCGGACCTAGGCTGCTAATGAACGAACTCCCTGAAGTGCCTGATGCTTACAGCACAGAGCTGCAGCCAGCCCCTTGGCCTTCATTATTCCTGGGGTGCCTCGGACAGATCTTTGCTGAAGATCAACCAGTCCTCTGCAGATACGTGTTAAAACGGAACTTGTGTTAAAATGTAGCTTTTGCACGAAGACAAAAGCTTCAATATAGCCAACTCTCAAATCTTCCCAAGGTCCCCAAATGCTGGTGCGTGCTCGTAAAGCTCACTTAGACGCTTCTCCTCCTGCATCTCAATTAGGGCACTGCGCTGGTTCACAACCTCCAGCAGCTGGGACAGGATCTCCTTCTCTTTCAGCTGGTCCTCTAGGGTTTTTGAAGTCTCTTTAAAAAACACACACACACAAAAAATGCGGCTCAAAGTCAGTCACTATTATGGCATAGAAAACAGGGAGCCTGTGGTCATCCAGATATTACATGACTGCATCTCAAATTATCTCTGCCCATTGGCCAGGAATTGTAGTCCCAACAATCTGGAGAGTCACAGGCTCCCCCCCCCTGCTGTGAATGAAATCTCTGTTTAGCGTCTGTATATTTAATTCTTCTCAGCAGTTAAGTGAAATCAGGCAGACAGCTTGTCTCCATTATGACATTCCCAGAATTGCATTCTGTTTAGGACAAATTAATCCACATACCCCGTCTTCTCCATCACCAGTGCGTATTTAGAAACATTCTATACACACAATGAAAATATCTAACCCTAACAACAGATCATGAGAACAAAGGAGCTGGTTCAAAGTTTGAATAATTAATCCATGCTAAGTTAGCAGGGGGTGGGGCAGGAACCGCATGCACTGCTTTCTGCAATGGTATGCAGGTTTTCCATTAGAAGCAGGTACATATAAGATGCCAGAGTTCATTAACTTGGCTAACGGGCTCTAACTAGAATACAGCAGGCATAACTGAGTGCATAAAACAATTCTGCTTGATGCAAGAGACTTTGGGTTCCTTTGCCAACTAGATTAAAGCCCAAGAGAATCAGATATAGTAAATAGCAGGGTAGCAAGCTTCTGCTTCGTGTATCCATCCTAAATGACCTTTTCCTCCCCTCATTCAATCAACTGATTTACAGTAATCAATTCTGTGAATGAATAAAAATATGCTCCCACTTAGCTTGGCAAGCATTTCTTGGGTTTCTCTGCATTTCCTAGTATAAACCTGGACCCCTTATACTCTCTCTTACCATCCATATTATCGTATTGGCGCAGCTCATGATCCAGTTGGCACTGCTGTTCCTCTAGTTTCAGCTCTTGCACCCTATGGGGTAAAAAATAACAACTGAGAACTTTGGTCATTTATAATTGAGAAGCTCATGATCCACTCTTGAGAAGTCTTCCAATTGATTCTCCCTTTGTTAGTAACAGTCCTCTGTATACTGTCAGCTCAAATATCCATATACTTTAAGCCTCATTAAGAACAGACTATTGGGCAGGAGTTAAAGTAGTAATGAATAAGGCATGTCTGCCTTGTCTAACTGGAGCTTCCCAGGGAAAGGTCCTGTTGTCCCTGAGATAGCCAATACTTCTGCAGTTTACAGAGGCCTTTCTATCTACAGAACATTACCAGGGGAGTAGTTCTTCTATATACACATGGCAGACTTTCAACATAAGGTCTGGTCCAGTGCCAACTTTGCATGGGTTCATTCTCAGAATTCCCACTGCTGGTCTGCATCAGCCTCCCAGATGTTGCTGGACTCAAGCTCCCATCAGCCCCAGCTCATGTGGCCAGTGGACAGGGATGATGGGAGCTGTAGTCCAATGAAAGGCTGGTGTATGACACATTCTGCCAGCTGTATGTGTTTTGGTTCAAATGAGCTAACTGTTTAAAACCAAGCAAGGAAAGGGGACAAAAACGACTTTTTTAAATGGCTTAGGGGACTAAGATCTGCTACTAGGTCCAAGAGCAACTCTAAACCCCTTCACCTCCCTTCCCCACCCTTGACTGGCACAGTAGTTCTATTCATGCTGTCTGTGTGACACACCATCTTCCAGCACTGAATATGAACTAGGTTGGGTTGTTAACGGCATTCAAGGTAGTGCAGGAACCAGAAGAATGCCACTGGGGTAGCAAGAAAAACTGAGCACTACATGTGATAGTACAGGAAGGAGCAGTGCTGTGCCAACTCCCCTGTGATCAGAACTGACATGAGTACCAGGTCTCAAAACTATGAGAGGCATGGTCTCTTACGCAATCATGAGGTCAGACTCCTCGCACATCAGGCTGTTCTTCTTTTGGACCAGGGAAAGCAGCTGGTTCATCCATTGTTTTAGTTCAGCATCTGTTCCTGGAGGATAAAGGAGGGAAGAAGTTATCCCAGGAGTACAGCTGCCATTGCATGTATTATCCATAGACTGCAGCCTCACCCCCATCTCTCTTGGCGGAAGCCCAGGCTCTTACCTCTCTCTTCCCGCAGAGATCGCTCCAGCTCTATGCCCTGTTGTTCAAGCTCCCGGAAAGTCACTTCAATCTCTTCCAGCCTCCTCTGGATTGACTGGAATGCCCAAGCAATAAAGAGTTGGTCAAATGAAGAAAGCATTTCAAAGTGTAAGGAAGAGGAACCCAAGCACGGGTGGATAGCTTCCCAGAATAGCTGGCAGGAACTCTTATAGGGTAGTAGTACACTTTTTGGCAAAACCTGGCAGTGCTTATGATTGTCTGTGAAGCAAAAAATGCCCGTGTGTTACATCATTAAAAATCTAAGGGCATGATCCAATCCCTCCGGCACCTGAAACTGTGGATGTACAGGCTACTTAAGACTATAAGTGTAATTTAGTCATTTTACAGTCTCTTGAATATTTCTGCCATTAACTTTATATGTGCGTACCATTTGCAACAGTTTAGAACCTATCAACTGTTGTGAAATAACTCACAAAGGATTTATAACTATCACCAGCCCTCATCACGCTCATACAGTTCTATAAATTAAATTTTGAAATACTTTATACCATTAGTTGAATGAGCAAAATAGTCAACCTAGGGCTTCACACAGAAGGTGTTTCGGCACAGGAAGCAGCACACCATTTCCACGTAACCCAAACATCCTGCACCTGTGAGCTTCAACTGTATATATACTGTACACAGTAGTTATATACAGCCTTCCAGAAGCAGGTCTGCTTGAGATGTTTTATTATTTAAAATCATTTCTAAACTGCGACCCTATTTTAACATCTCTAAGCGGTATGAAAAAATACAACATAAAAACCAGTAAAACAGTTTAAAAATTAATTAAGAACCTGGCACAATCTTCTGGCGCTTGGGCTCATGGGAGTTATCCTCCCAATGTTCTGAAGTGCATCACATTCCAGTTTCAGGAAGCCTAACCTACTTATATGGGGTGGGGCATTAACAGTGGGAGCAACTAGGGTACAAGAGGAAAAGTGGGGGAAGCTAAGTGAGAGTTTACATCTAAATTAACAGGAAGAGGGCTCCAAAGTGGAGAAAATATGTGGTGCATGGGTGATACTAAAGCCAGGAACTGGTACTATCAAGCCAGTGGAAATGGGCTATTTCACATTAGAAGTGAACACTGTTTTTTAGTCATTCGTTCATTTGTTACAATCCAGCTTGGAAGGGTGTGTGTATGTGTGTATATATATATATATATATATATATATATATATATATCCTAAAGGGCAGATTAGAAGTCCATTAAATAATACTTTTTATACAGGTCAACAATGTCACACATCATTAGTCCTGGTATAGGGCAGCTCCCCATTTTATGCAGCAAACACAACAAGGGTGATTCCCTACCCCTAGTGAATCTTTAAGCATTCCTGCACTGGAAACCCTTCCTGGAACAGCTGGATGTCTACACAATGAATTTTCTCTGGGAAATGGTTGTAAAGCTTGGATATATGCAAGCAAACATTCACCACATAAAGCGTGCAGCTGTTTATAATAACAGGGAGAATCTCTAGAGACACCTAACGGCCTCGGGGCCTGAGATGTGAAATAGCAGGCTGCAAGGTATCTGAAGCTTCCACCCTTAATTTCTGCAGCCCCATTCCTCACTGGGACGATCCCTGTAAAAGTATCAGTGCCCATCCACCAGCGGAGCATGCAAGTCTTACCTGCGCTTTGCAAAACCTTTTCATTTGCGCCTCTTTGGCTCGTCGCATCAGTGTCTTCTTCCACGTTGGATACTGAGGTTCTTCAGTGAAGCTCAGGAAATGCTGCAGCCACAACACACAAACAAGAATCAAATGAGATGTTTTTAAAAGCCGCTGTCCACCATCTAAACTGCAACCACAGTTTAGGGCTAGACAGTGACCCAGCCCCGTTACAAGAAGGTACAAAAATAAATACATAAGCCCAAGGTGCTTGGTATGACATCACTGGGGAAAAGACGAGTGAATTGTTATCGCAAAATCGAGAGCAACTTAATGCTCAGAGTCTAAGTCTTGCCTACCCTGCAGCTGCAAGAAGTCTTGACAGAGTGACTCACTCTCCAGTCAAAACTTGTTGTGTAGTCAGGACCATACCCAGTATGCACAATGGAGAGGGTTGTCTTCAGGGCTTTGTGAGGTTCTTGTTAGTCATCCTTTCAGAACACAGATGTCTGCTTCTGTTCTTACAGACCCCCAAGCCAATTGCAGCCCCCTTGAGGGGGAATTCCAAATATTCGTCCTTTTCCAGATGTGTGTCATAAATTTAGGGCCTAGCACCACCCATCCAAACTGGGGATAGGGAGGAGCTCCATGGATAATAAGGTGCCTACTGGAGCTTCCAACCAGCCACACTACTTGGCCAACTACTTCTGAGATTCCCTTTGTTGATGTGAAGTGCTGGGAGTGTGAAAGACTTGTGGCCTGTTGCCATTGAGATGGAGGCGATGGGGCAATGGGAGGGGTTTGGGGAAGAAAAGAAGAACGAAGATGGGGGTGTACAGAGAAACCTGTAGGGTAAGGAAAGAGAAAAGGGGGGGGGGTAACAGATGTGGAGAAACTTGTGACAGTATAGGGGAAGAAGAGCAAATGATGGGATGCAGACTTTTTAAAAAATATATAAACACAAAAATTAATAGGCTAGAGAGAAAAAGAAGGGAGAAGGTGAGCCTGTTGAGTCAGAAAACAACAAAAAAGGAGCTACGGAGAGGGAGAAAAGTGAATTTTTTTGGAGAGGGGAGAGAAAAAGTAGAGTTAACAGAAGGGTGGTGAGAGGAATCCCATGATTTGCTGAAGAGATTATGTTAAAAACCGAAAGAAAATGCTCTCCTGCTGTTAAAAGCAGAGAATTGAAGAGTTGGAAAGGACCACAAGGGTGATCTAGTCCAACCCCTTCAAAGCAGGAATATTGCCCAACACAGGGCTCAAACCCATGACACTGAGATTAAAAGTCTTATGCTCTACCAACTGAGCTATCCCAGTTTTGCTATGTTTGGATGTCATGATGATAACACAGCCCTCCTAAATTACTGAAAATGAAAATGGTCCTGAAAATGGCTTGAGTCGTGCTTGTCTGCTGTGCTGGAATTGAAGTTTGGGCTTCTACACTCACAATATATGCTGCAAGATCTTGGCTCGTTGCTTCTTCCTCCTCTTCTTCCTCTTCACTGTCACTGTCAATCTCCAGAGAATCTGTCAAAAACAGGACAAGAGAAAAATATTTCATTCCAGTGACTTGTGGAATGACGCCATAAATTAAAGGGTGATTTGGGGGCTGGGGGTGGAGTGAAGCTATCTTTTATAGCTAGAGATATCCAAGAGAAGAACTGGTTTTATATAATGAAGTGGGGTTCCTCATCACCAGTTAGTACTGCAGTGGTCTGAGACCCAGAATAAAACTGCTTCATAGAGGCCAGTGGATGCTGGTAGTATAGCCCTTAAACATTTATGAAGCATTAATAGAACACAGCACGTGCTTCCTGTTTTATGGTCTCCAGAAAGAGGACAAAGGTTAAGAAAGATAACAGGAAAACACAATATGGGAGGGTTAACTCCCATGTCAAAGAACAGAAACAGGTCTGGTAAGCTATGTGAGTTGGATTACGCAGGCAATGTGGAGAATGCTGCTGCTGCCGCCACCGCCACCGCCACCTACTTAAACCATCTTAAAGGATGAGGGTTTATTAGAAGACACTACCATGGAAGTGGACCAGAGTAAACAGCTCTCTGGGCCACAATGAAGGCAACTCTGATCTGCTAACATCCCAAATGCTTCCGTTTCAGAAGCAACAAGCTAAATGTTCAATGTCACAAAGAATAATGTGTTTTAATATGGGATTGCACAGTGGAGAATCCCATGTGAGCAGGATGAACATCGCACAGCACACACAAATGGATATGCTACTCAGGAAGCCCTGAAGCCATATGCAGCTGTACAGGAAAGAGCACATGGTGACAGCTGAGCATGGCCTTTGACGCTTAGGTTTAAAATCAAAGGTGGGGGAGCCATTTCAATGGCTCTGATGTTGTTCAGGTTTTGCTGAGGTTTCCTCCCATGTTTATGGTCTGCCCCAAACTTTGGGGATAAGGCATATGATATATAAATAAAACAACCTTCTGAGATGGTGCTGAAGCTGCGTTCTTCTATTTTCATATCTGGAAAGTGAAATGAGGCTGATATTGGACTCAGTCGGGATAACTCAAGCTTTTCCAGGGCTGACAAGCAAATCTTTTTCTTTGGAAGATTTTCACACTCCTTCTGTTCTAGTTTGGGGCTCTGAGCAGTTGGCACCTTTCCAGAAAGAAAAGGATCTGTATCAGTTCCTTGAATTCCTGTCACCAGGCTGTCACGTGTCTCTTCTTGGGACTGGCTGCCAGTCCAATTTTCTGGTTCAAGTCTCTCTCTTTTTGGACTGGCCCTGTTTCCATCTCTGCCTTCACCTACAACCTCTGAAGCTAAACCAGCCTCAGAAACAGAGTCCCCCAACTTCTTGTCCACCTCCACTAATGGTTGACGATGTGGATGCCAGGATGAGTTCATAGTACAAGAGCCTCCATTTACTCTGGCTGGGAGTAAGCTGTGGCCTTCAGCAGCTGATTTATGAAGTTCTGTAGGTTGACCTGTTGGCAGCTGATCTTTGAAAGACAGCAGGTTCTCATCCAGGCTTGGTTGATATGGACCCTTTTCCATCTTCTTGTCCTCAGCAGCCAAGTCCAGAATGCCTTTGTCTGAAGGAATGAGGAGTTTGGAGGAATCCTAGGGAGACAAAAAAGCCAGTTTTCCAAGCAAGCAAGTTGCAAGGCTGTCGCCCATGAGCGTGACAGGAAGTAACATGGAATACGCTACTGGACAGAGTTACTAGGTTAATTATCAGCTAGGGAGTGGCCTTGCTAGTCAGCACCAAATGCTTCCAGTTCTGAAAAGGCATCCATCCCACTCACCTTACGTGCTGCTCTGACAGAGGTTGTGCTGCTGGGCGTAGTTATGTCCTTGGAGGTAGGACAGTGCAGCATGCAGTAGAAATTACCTAGGAGTAAAATCAAGATAGCCATAATCAGGTAGGGTATGTTGCTTTCATTCACCTGACTTGCCAATAAACATGACTGCCAGGGCAGATTCAGATACCTCAAGGAGAATAAAAGCAAATGGTGCAAATGAATCTTGATATGCACTTGCAGGAAGTAGAGACACAATGCAAAGAAAGGCAGCCAGTTTGGATTTCAGAGAAATCAAACAATGCCCCCATCTGCACTGACGGCTGTGCCATTCAGGCTAACCAACTGCGTCTTCTCAACTCCACTCACCGTCGTCTTCATTGAAGGCGTAATCCCCCAGCCGCAGTGTCGTCTTGCAGCGGTGACACTTGAAACAGCCACGGTGGAAGAAGCATCCCTCCGCGCTGACTCGCTCCAGGATGTACACACGATCTCCGCAGAAATAGCAGGCATCGCTGCTCCTCACTGAGGAGGTGACAGGGCTCTGCCAAAAGACCAACACCTTTAGGACCACACGTTCCAAGTCATCTTGTGCTTTGGTTTCAAAATACAACCCAATGAGACACATTAACAAATATCCACAAGTTGTTGGACTACAACTCTCATGATCCCTGAGCTCCTGCTGGGATGATGGGAGTTGTAATCCAACAACATCTGGGAGAGCTGCTGGTCCCCCACCCCTGGTAATGGTAACAGCCCTCTGGCCTCTCTGCCTCCAACATCTAGCAATGACCTCACTCCATCCCGAGTGAGATAAACATATCAGGCAGCATTACAAGTTACATTCCAATGTCTTCCTCCAAGAAAACAGCCTCAACAAGACAATGACTACAAGGTCCAGCAAGTCGTTCCTTTCCGTCAGATAAGAGGAAGGGCGGGTTTGAGTCTCGAGAGAAGAGAGCTGCCAGGCTCTCTGCCAGCATGTAACTGCAGCAGATGAATGCAATAACAATCTTCGTTTTTTGCCCAGTGACATCTGGCTTCTTCCAGGCCTAACAGCTGTTTCAGCTTGGCTTATGCATGAGAGCTAGCAGCCTGCAGTCTGATACAGGGAGGAACATTTAGTAGCCGCCCTGAGTGTGGGCAAGTGGTCAGCCTTCATAGGCAGCATCCAACCTCCTCGCAACTGTTTTTTGCCTCCAGTGTATCCTACCAGCCAGAATTCTGGTGCAACTTTTTTTGTGAAAAGGGAGGAAATCAATGTTTCTTTGAGCACTTAAAAATAAATTTGTGGTGGGCCACAGCAAAGTTCAAATTGGAACTGAGGCAGGGTGGGATTTCCCAAATGACATTTGAGTTCCAATTTTCACAGGTGGAATTTGACCCTTGGGATCAGTCTTTGAACTGCAGTCTTAAAGTTATATTACTCGTCTGGCAGTTGCAGTCAATAAACTGCATGCACTGGATTTCCCATCATGTGTTAAAAGGTCAGAAAATCTACAGAGTCAATAGCAATGACTCAAATAAGGAGGGTTATGGAGTTTCCTTAAATGAAACTCCCTGAAATACACACTGGATTAAAAAATGGAATTTTTCAGAAGCAATGAATTTTCAGAAGCAATGAATTTCCATTCCCAACACTACTCTGGACCCAGACATATCTAATGTTAACTTCACACATAACCAGATTCCTGCAATGAAGGCATTTCCATGTAGAAATTCACAGGGAACCCAAAATGTAACCATAATGTGAGAAGATGCTGCACTCAAAAGAGTTCCCCTCCCCCCCCCCCGTATATTCATGCAATGGGAAACTGCAGATGGCTAAAGCTTCCCGCGGGCAGTGAAATACCACAGGAGTTTGGTATACTATGATCCACATGCAGATTTCATGTTCATTTTTTCAAGCCAGTACCTTCCATGTGGAATCATCACATATGACATCCTCTAAAACTTGTCTAGTACCAGATGAACCCCTAAGTGCAATGACGGAAGAACTTACCCCAGCCTCTTGCTTGGTCTTTTTGGCTTGGTCACCCACTGCAGAGCTCTCCTGCAATCGAAAATTATGACTTTGGAGCAGCAGAAAAGACAGAAGGCCAAAGTCACTTGGCTCCTGCAATAAACGTAACCCCCACTGCCAGCCCCCCGTCCTGTGCTTCTTACTAGGGACATCTGAAAATGGGGAGAGCTAAAGTGATCTGGGAAGAGATCATACCAGCTGCCAAAGGGCCACTAGCCAGCACATAAGGCACAAACAAACACACTGCTGGGAATGTCTGGTGATGGGCTAGCAATGGCTGTGGAGAGAGACTCACCAGGGCACGTTTACGTGAGAGAGAGAGACTTTTCTGAAGCTTGCTGAGGAAGAGGATAGCTCCCTTGGTACCACGTGTCGACAGAATCGTCGAACTTTTCTCTTCTGGTACTGGAAGAGAGAATGCAGTGTTTAGGAACTTGGGAAGCTGCCAGATACTAGTCCGTCTAGCTCAGTACTCTACTGTCTACAATGACTGTGGCAGCAGCTTTCCAGGGGTCCCCGAACTACCTGGAGATGCTGCAGATTGAACCTGGAATTGAACCTGGGAAGAGTCCCCAAGGACCAGGCAGAGAGGCCTGGAAACAAGGTTCCCCACTCCCCTTGTGAGGCTTTCCTTGTAGGAAAATCCCCAGGACTGGGTTCCTTGGGATTCTCTACCTGGAGAGTTCTTGAAGGCATCATAAAACTGGCTCAGGTAGGTGATCAAGCCAAGCCTCTGAGGTTCGGACATCGAAGCCATTTCAGTGCTGGAGAGGACCGGAGGGATCCCTAGCTCTTGCTCTGCCACGTCTAAGGCCAGCTGGTTGTTCCCAATGGGGTCGTTCTGGTTGAGTGTGTTGACGTCTCTAGAGAAGGAAGATACAAAGTCAAGGTGACTGACAGGACTTAGCCCAGACTGAGAGAAACTTTAACCAGACACCTGAAGCAGAAGGTGAAGTGTGTGACGGTTTCTTTAAAAACGATAGCAGCACAACTCCCAGCTCATGACAAGCTGGCTTGTGTGAAGCGGCTGCCATGTGTATTACTGGGCACCAGGAGGCAGTCACACAAATTATGTTTCACTTTAAACAAAACAGGAAAACCACACACAGCACTGCTTCCAGTAATGGGATGTCAGCCAGCAATCTTCCCACCCCTGTTTTAACAACCTTGCTCCCATCTCATTTCACTATGCAAGGACAGGAAGACTCCCTGTCCTTCTCTTGATCACCAAAAACAGGCAAATGAAATGTCGCTGCCATCCTATCTGGCAGGCAAGACTGTGAAGCAACAGACTCCCAGGTTGGGGAGTCTGTGGCTTTGTGGCCATCAACCCCCTGAAACACACTCTAGGAATTGAGAAACATGCAGAGACTGCTTTGTGGTGGGGCGGGGCACCTTTTTCAGACTGAAGACCATACTCCCTTCCCACAGCCTGGGTGGAGTGTCCCATGGCAGTGGCAGGCAGGGAGACCAGCAGCAAAAGTGGGTAGAGCAATTAGTGTAAATTCTATCTGTATAGTAGCTGGTTTCTTCACACCTGCACTTCCCTCTCTCTCCTCCATCCAGGTAAGTGAGAGGCCTGATCGGATCTCAAGACACATCCCAGCCAGGCATAGGGACTCAAGGAGGTGCAAAATAAAGGATGTCATGTGGGGGAAGTCCCACAGGAGAGACCTGGAGAGATGTGTTTGGCTCCTGGGCCTGAGGTTCCCCATCCCTGCTCTGTGGCAACATAAACATGAGCAGAGGCATCTTTTAAAGTCACATCTGCCTTTATAGCCACCCTCTTTTTTGCCGTGACTGGTAAGAGGGAGGGAGGAAAGGATGGTTGCTGTGGGGAAGAGGCTAGAGAATTGATACCTCTCTAGATCAGCAAGGCAAAAGCTACCAGCAGGCCACAAGGTCCCATGCCTGGCCTAGCTTGACCCTGACATCTGAGGCTCAGTGGACTCCCCTTGGTTCTGAACCTCCAACACAAAGGAAGGCTAGGATGGAAGCGTTCAGCTCTGCTTTTCTGAAGTAGAACTGTATAGAGTAGGAGAGTTCCGCTTACAACGCGAAGGCAGCAGCACCATGTGGTGATTTCTAGAGGCGGGGTGGGGGATAGATGCTGAGCTTCCCAAAAAGGGAGCAAATCACCAGGTCAGTAATGGAGATCTCTAGGCTGACTAGATCTGTGGCTCACACACACAGCTGCTATTCCAGCATCAAATGGCAACTTGCATGTGTGTGTGAGCCACCACAGATCAAACTTCTTGCAAACCTCTGCATATCACTTTGTATATAATACATTTCACTGCAGTCCATTCACACTCTCAGCTGTGTTATAAAGAATTAAGAAATAAAGGCATATATGGACTAGCCCTTAATTTAGGCCTTTGGGATACACAGTTTGCTGAATGTGTGTGTGATTTAGAAAAAAAAGCACTTAGCCACAGAATAAGTTGACCTGCACAACAAATTTAAAATACTTTTTTCTACAAATGGACAGTATAATCACTCTGAAGTAGCATTTCCTGAGTGGTACAGCAATGGCTAATTGTTATGCCTTTAGATAGTTTGCCTCTAATGTGGGCACATTCCCTCCCTCCAGCAAGGCTCACTCACAGAAGATCTGGTCGGAAGTGATGTATGAGGGCACACAGGGCCAGGCCACTTTTCCAGGAGGATGTGAAGTCTTCTACCTTGATGCCATGATAATTTGCTGTATTAGTTTGACACCAGCTAAGCAGCTCCTCATAGGCTCTGTTGGAATCTGGAGAAGGGTGGATGAAGGATGATGGAGAGGAGAGAGAGAAAGAGCAAACCAAGCTAAGGGTACATGAAAGAGGGCCACTTGGTCCAGTTCCCAAGATGTACCTAGTGACAAGCAGGTATTGGGAACCTTTCGGCCCAATCTTCTTCCGCCCCCTCCCCCAGGGGCCAACTCTAATCTTCTGATGTCATGATGGCATCAGATGACTTGATGGATGGGCAGTCCAACCCATATAGCCAAGGTGACTCATAGGAAAGGGGTTGGCAAAGCAGCACCCAGCAGGACTGAACCCTCCACTCACCATTCCCTGCTTGGGCTACACTTGTGAAGCAACACCCAGCTGGATTGAAACCACCTCCCACCAGTGACATCACCCAGTGACATCAGATGATAGACAAGTGGGCATGGTTTGGGAGGGGAAATGACCTCATGACTCCAACTGGACCCCCTGGCAGACCAAGATTAGCCTGTGGGCCAGCAGTTTAATAGGAATTAATAGGATTTCTGTAATGCACAGTACCTAGTTTGGCAACATATCAGGGTTTATTGTGTGAACTTTTCCTCCTCCATCAGAGCTCAGAAAAGGGGAAAAGCCTAACACATAGCTACCAACAGAGATGAGACTGTGTATGTGCTACTTTAGGATTAGGGCAGACTGCTGTACTCCAAGTCCAGCTAAATAGGGAGCTTCAGGCAGCTTTTATGCTGACAAAATGTGACTGCTTTGCCTAAACCACAGCTCTGTTGCGATAGGAAGAACAACCACCAAAGTATACTTTGCTTCCATCCAAAACTAACCTGGCACCACTGACCCTACTCTGATGCCACACAGGAACCCACAACAATCACATTGCCATCATCTGCACCGCTGATTTACACATCAGCATGCAATAGATTTGTGACAACATCCTTAGCTTGGAATCCATCAATGCACAGCCTAAAAGCTGAGTGGAAGTGAATCAGAGAAGTCTTCCTAGTAGCTAGCACTCCATTTCTAACCAGGGTGACAGTGAACGGGCAGGTCACATTATCTCCCCACCTCCCAAAACACACAGTTATTTGCTAACCATCACAAGGGCTATTCCATAAGCAGAGCAAGGCCAAGGGGAACAGACTGGGCTATGGAAAACAATGACAGTGTGGGAGGAAACATGAGAAAACACAGAGAAGAAACAAGAGAGCTGTAATTTAAAGAGGGAAGGGAGAGCCAGAGGGACAGAGAAATGCACACAGACGTAAGAGAAGGCAGAAAAACCGTTCAAGAAATGCAGAGCGATCTGTGGCATTTTTAGTTTATTTCATAGACATCTGGAAAGGAAAATGCTACAGCTGGAGCAAAATGTAATAGATAAACACCCTCTCCATTGTTTAAGAACTGGGCAGCAGGCGATTTTTCCCCACAGAAGTGATAGTTTGGGAGTGAGAGATTGTGACAAATGTGTGTTTTTCTCCTGGGAGATGAATAGAGGGTGCCTATGCAGTAGGCAGAAATGTTTCAGCCTTGTTAGTTTATTGGGAGGCAGAAGTTTTTACACCCAAGTTTACACCAGAATAAAAGGGAATTTCACTGTGGAAAGATTTGGACCATCTTTTTCCTGGGGACCTTGGCATGCCTGCAGTGAGGCAAAAATACAGCAAGGCCTTAGTTCTGGGCTTCTTGCCAACCAAGAGGCAAACCAGCCCCAAGAGAAGCCAGCCATGTTGCTAACCAAGTTACAGTCCAGAGTCAACTGGCTGGCTGACTATAACAGACCAAAGTTTCCTCAACCCTATTAAGACAACTGGATTCTGCTACTCTATTACTAAGGTGTATGCTGTGTGCTTGTGGATCAGGTGTATTCCCAGGAATTTTTTCCCCAAAGGAATATCCTGAACCAGTTTCCTTCTGGGGTAACAAAATTGAAGCACTTCCAGAAGTGGAACCGTAGAGAATGGGTGGAGGGAGAAAAAGAATTGCAAAAAGGACTGAGATCAGAGAACAAAAACTCAGCCAAAAAAAAAAAAAAGGTCTCCTATATACTAGTACTGTAACAATCTGCTGACACTGACTTGTAGACTCTATGCACTATGTCAGAACACTTGAAAGTAGTCAGCCTTAACACTGATTCCTCTCTCCTAAGAAAACCTGCCTTCAGAGACTATTTTGCAAATTACAGACCATTGAGCAAAGCCAGACAAACATCTGTCTGGGATGCTGCAGGCAGTGGGTCTCTTGTTCCAGACTCAACTGAGTCTCTCCCAATTTTATGTTTAATCTATGTGCAGAGCGGTGTGGATTCTGCACATGCAGAACTGAGTATCTCCAGAATCTCAAGCCTCATTATTTCAAAACAGGACATTTCTAGCCTTTATGGAGACAAAGGAAGGTTTGAAAAATGTGTCAGCAATGTCTGGATGGCAAGAGCTGTTCAACAGTGGAACAGACTACCTTGGAAGGTGGTAAAAGTTTTAAAAGAGAGGTTGGATGACCATCGGTCAGGGATTCCTGATGCAATGTGACTCCTACACTGCAGGGGTCTGGAAGAGATGACTAGAACTGGACTTCAGGGGGGCAGGAGGTAGATTGGTGCCTTGCCCATAACTAGCAAAAGTGGAACTCGCAAAACAACTAAATATATACACATTGCTTCATTTTCTTACTAAGTAAGAAGCCACCCTATTCAGCTTTCATTGTCACAGAATCTCGGTTTGTTTTGTTTTTAGCAAAGGCAACATTGTCATGTCTATGGAGAACCAGGAACAGTCTGTTAGAGTGAATGCTTGGGATCACTCTTCCACATCCCAGTCTGAGAGACAGCAATATTGACCCAGATATTTGCTGCTTGGGGGTAAAGCAGAGTCCTAGGGAAGGAACAGCAAGCAGAGAGGTCATATGGGTAGAAAAACAGAAGAGGAGGATCTGCACTTTGCTGCAGAGAAATCCAATTCATCTAAAGGGAGAGAACAGCGAGTATGAACAAGTGTGGAGGGGTATGGTACTGGTTTTCAGGTGGATCCATGCAACCAGTAGCCAGGGGAGAACATGACCCAGACTTGCCTTTGCTGACTATCTCGGGGCTGCCACGACTTCTTCCTTTCTTCATATCCATTTCAATTTCTCCTGTCACATACAGATTACGAACCTGGAAGCAGGTGCACCATTATTTATATCCTATCACTGACCACAGCTTGTATCCAGAACAAGACCCAG
Organism: Podarcis pityusensis; assembly: GCF_964106645.2. Taxonomy (NCBI): domain Eukaryota; kingdom Metazoa; phylum Chordata; class Lepidosauria; order Squamata; family Lacertidae; genus Podarcis; species Podarcis pityusensis. The sequence goes on from NC_138030.1 coordinate 47,333,037, forward strand.
CTAATTCCCCCAGGTCTGCAGCTGCCCAAACGCTTCCTGTGTGGCCCTTAGTGTCCCAGCTTGGAAAACACACCACACCCCATTACTCAGCAAAGAACAGCCTTCAGTGCCAGAACAGCACAAAAGGACGTCTTGCAAGGGAGTCTCTTCTCCAAGCCCTATTGCGGCAAATGCCAGCGTTCTTATACATTTCTGTTACTTTCGGAACATGGCTCAGGGACGTGGCATGGTGCCAGTGTTTAAAAGCTGCAAAGAAGAGTGCATGAGGCAAAGAGAATCATCAGAAAACTGACAAGGAAAAGGAGGAGATATTGTGTTCTTCACCACCACCCTATATGTATAGTGATACCTGAGAGGCCTTGATGGCTTGGAGGTTGATGTTTGGGTACCGCGTGGTAGGATCAATGCTGTACTGACTGATGTTCTTGTTGGTGTTGTCAGGTGAGGTCTGCGACAGCTGCTGATATATGCTCTCCCTGCATGGAGATTAAGCAGGAATGTCCCCCTCTTAGTCCCTCAGCACCAAGATACATTGTGTACATGGCACTCACAGCATTCAGGAGCCTTCAGGCAAAAGAGGAAGATCGACATGCTCTCACCCTTCTCATCTTCACAGCAGTCCCTCCTCACCCCTTGCCTGGGTCTGTGGCATGAGCAGCATCAACAAGTTCTCCTGCGTTCTCAGGTTCCCACTACATCAGACAGTTACACCCATTCCTGTTCCCCATTCCATGCTCCAGGTCAGTTACTCATAGCCCTGCAGTCTCCTAGATGATGCTGGGAACTTCCTGAGGTTGGGCAGCAGAACAGAAAGGGGCTCCACCAGCTCACTCACTTGCCTGTGTGAAGTTCCTGGTGTCTTATGGCTACCAGGCTAGTGCTTAAAAGACTGAACAAGAGAGCATGAAGCAGAAGACAAGACTGTCTATGTATGGTTCAGTGGGAGAAAACTGCCCAAGACTCTGAAGCACTACTTCTAGACAAAATAGGCAGTCCTGGCTCACTGTATCAATATCTCTCCTCCCTACATTGAACGCATAACCTGGAACATCTATAGACCTCAAGATACCACCACCATCGCCAGTCACCCCACCATCACTGTGGGCAGAGAATGCCCCTTCTCAGAGTGCTCACCTCTCAGCCAGCACATCCAAAGGGGGCATCCCCGAGGCCCATCTTTTCACCATCCAGGCAGCATCGAAAGCTGCCAGGAACCCTCTGCCCACACCAGTGCCCAAAGGCCAGAATGGCTGGGAAACAAAAAGAGAGAGAAAGAACAAAGAGATGTTTTGGGGTCTCTTAGCAAAATGAGTCAATGAGATATAGCAGACGTTGGCCAACAGCTCAGCTGCATCAAAAACGCAGCAGGAAATTGGGATTCCAGAGTGATTCTGGCAGTCATGGTTAATTCACAGCAGCCCCTCTGTGTGCTGCATGTTGTTTTGGCAAACGTTTGCATTAAATGGGGGCCCACTCCCCACTCACACCAAGTGTCAGCTGGCTAGCTCTGTTTTGCCAGATAAAGGGGGCTTCATAGTGAAGTGAATTAGTGCAAAGGATAAAGTGCTAGATCAGAGACAGCAGGTTTCCCAGATGTTGGACCAGCCCTCCAAGCTAGACGAACAGAAGGGCAGGGTTATTTAAAAAATAAAAACAAACAAACAAAAAACCCAATGCATATGGTCCCCAGCCAAAGGTTAGCCTCAGGCCTCACAAAATCCAGGAGCAGATTTGCCTTCAAGCCCAGATAGTCAAGTAACATGGCTCCCTGCTAAGTCCAGGTGAAAGACAGTCTGTCTGAGAAACATGCAGATTTAAAACAAGATAGCAGGTTGCTTAACTCCCATCCTTTAAAGAACATTTCAGCTTTCAACACATTTTCTGCAACGGTTCCCATCACAACGCATGGAAGAGGAAAGTGTTTTTTTTCTAATCAGTACAGCATTATTTACTGTAATGCAAGTTTATAAACACTCATAGAAATCAATGGGAATGAAAGCTTAGCCAGTGTCAGAAAAATCCCAAAGTAAAGCTCCCATGTAACGCAGTTACAACAAACTTCACGCAAATTGTTTAAACCTACATTTCCCAACTGACAGCAATTTTTTAAGATGAGGAAGCTTTTAACGAAAACCCTCTCCAGTTCTGAACCAGAAATAATAATAAAAAAAACAGCATGAGGCAAAGGACCCCCGGACGGTTAAGTCCAGTCAAAGGCAACTATGAGGTTGCAGTGCTCATTTTGCTTTCAGAGCAAGGGAGTCGGCGTTTGTCCACAGACAGCTTTCTGGCTCATGTGGCCGGCATCACTAAACCGCTTCTGGCGCAACGGAACACCATGACAGAAACCAGAGTGCACGGAAATGCCGTTTACCTTCCCGCTGCAGTGGTACCTATTTATCTACTTTCACTCGTGTGCTTTTGAATTGCTAGGTTGGCAGGAGCTGGGACAGAGCAACGGGAGCTCACCCCATCGCACGGATTCAAACAGCCAACCTTCAGATCAGCAAGCCCAAGAGGCTCAGTGGTTTAGACCACAGCACCACCTGCTCCCCACTGAACCAGTACAATTTCAAGGCAGTGTGTCATGTGATTTTTCTGAACACGTAGGTCAGTTCATATGGACAGATAAGTGAATGAGAACTGCAATCAAGGATGGTTGAGATGCACCACACCACACCCACTCTCCCACTGTGAAAAGGACTCTGTCCATATGCTTGTTGTGGTCTCATTATGGGGACACTTACTTCCACCAGGCAGTCCCCCACCAATCCAATGAGCAGCTTGGTGCCGTTACAGTCTCGCACCAGAGCTGCGTTGTCTGAGCGGCTCATGCAGGTGAAGTCGAACATGTCAACATCTGGGTGGCTGCGGTGGTTCAGTGCAAACTGCAAATCAGGCAGCTGGTAATTGGTGGAGAAGTTGGCAGCTTCCTTGGCGTAAGCAAGAAGAGCTTCTTGGTTCACATTCTCTGGAGACAGCAGGCTCTCTATGTCTGACTTGTCCTAGAAATGAATGGAGACCAAGATATCTTCCATAGCAATAGTAAAAAAATCTTATTGGAATGTTGCAGAGTTCAAGATTATGGGTGTGTCAATCAGCTCTCGGCCTGGCAGGATCTTTCACCTCCAAAGCATGTAAATTCAAAAGATGGTTTGGGGTCGCCATCCCCTCCCACATGGTACTTGCAGGAGCTTCAGTCTCTATACGTACATTTAAGATAACTCCTTTTTTCAGCAGGCTCTGCTTCTTGGCTGTCATGACGAAGTAATGAGTGTCGTCTTTATAGTAGACAATGTTTTCCAAGTCAATGCCTATAATTGTTCAAACACAAGCAGAAGGTTAAAGGCTGGGGGCTGTTTTCAGCCTAGCACTATGCAAAGCTTCCATCAGTGCAAGGACTTTTGCTTGGGCAAAGGAATGTTCTTCTGCCCTCTTCTCCCCCTGTGCCCCTAAATCTGTTCCAGGGGTTCCCCCAACATTCTGGTGTAGATTTGGGGGAACACAGGACACACACAGCAGGAAGAAGAGGAGGGAATTTCCATTGCCTTCTGCTGATGTAACATGGTACTTTGTACTACCAGATTTTTAGAAGACATCTGAAGGAAGCCCTGTTTAGGGAAGCTTTTAATGTTTAATAGGTTATTGTATTTTAATGTTCCGTTGGAAGCTGCCCAGAGTGGCTGGGGAAACCCAGCCAGATGGGCAGGGTATAAATAAAGTATCTATTATTATTATTATTATTATTATTATTATTATTATTAACATGTAAGATGGCTTACATGGATTTAAATTCATGGAAGGCTATCAATAGCTACTAGTCATGATAGCTGCATGTTGCTTTCAAGACCAGAGGCAGCGTGTTTCTGAATACTAATTGCTGGGGAACCACAGTCGGGGAGGCTGGCCCTTGCCCTGATGATTGGTTTGCAGACTTCCCAAAGGCATCTGGTTGGCCACTGTAAGAAAGCAGGATTTTTGACAAAGCAGGTCTTTGGTTTGATCCAACAGAACTCTTCCTTTGTCCTTACAGAGCTTTATATAGTTGGCACTTGAGGAAACAAATATCCTATCTGCCAAAAATCCCATGCCAAGAAAGCCTGATTTGCTAAACTACCCAAACAAGCAGATTTACATAATTTATTCAGCTTCTATTGAAATGTATCCAAAATGGCAAGGATCCAGGACTGGTCAAAAAGGTATTTGAGACAGGTTGACCCTTTTCCATTTGCTATGTGGGCTTCCCCATTTTCTCTCACTGCAAACTACGGAATGACAAAGATTTTATTGAAGGCACAAGGGGAAAGTGTCATTAACTGTAGGTAAGAAGCATCTGGCCCAGACCTGTTTTGTTGTAGAGATTTTGGAAGAATTTCTGGTTGTAGATGCGAGCCACTCCGCTGATCTCGGCCACCTCCACCTCAGCCCTGCTGTGGTGATTAACGAAGTTGGTGGTGATGCCAATGGCCAATTTCCCACGGGTCTCCTTCCGCTTAAAGCCTGGAGATAAACACACAAACAGCGCTAGTCCTGAAGGAAAGGGAAGGGTTGGCAGTTTGTGAAAGAACTAGGGAAAGGATAGAAGAACAGAACATGGGGCCTGTTCCCTCATCTGAAATATGGTAACACCCCAAAAGTGTCCAGACTAGCCACTCTATTTCTAGTAGCGGAGTAGCAAATGCCAAGCCCCAGCTCCATTGAATATCAAGATCTCTGAAGAGTTGCATGGTATTTACCAGCTCTCAAGGTGACACCATGAGGAATTCTGATTGAACGTTGAGAGAAAGCTCAGCACCATGGCAGGACGGCAATTGTACTCATCTATTACGATCTGAAATGCTGGGAGCATTTCACAAAAGCCGAATTGGGTCTCTCTGTTTGGGGAATTGTTGGTAGGGCTTGAAAAATACTGCAGCACTCCTATAAAGGTGTGGGAAATGAAAGGAGAGGGGCAAGGAAATGCTGGAGTGGAGTGGCAGGTCAGCTCTGAAAATGGTCTGGGCAAGCCCCAGTAAAAGCTGCCACCAGAGCAAGCTTCCTGGTGCCAAAGCGTCTACAGAGATTGTTCCCTCTCCCTTTGCTTTTCATCTCCTCTCCTGCCCCAAGGCAAGATGCCTTTCAGATTTTTTTATGACCCAAGCTATTATCAATGGTTGGCGTTGTGGTAGGCTGGGCAGCTGCTCTTGCCGATGCACCTAAAGCCCTCCTGAGGAGCCCTTGATTTGGTATTGGGGGAGATCAGGAGAAGCAGAGCAGATGAAAGCAAAACTTTAAGTCGGGGGAAAAAATGTCCAGTAGCACCTTAGAGACCAACTAAGTTGGTTCTGGGTAAAAGCTTTCATGTGCATGCACATGAAAGCTTATACCCAGAACCAACTTAGTTGGTCTCTAAGGTGCTACTGGACATTTTTTATTTATTTATTTCGACTACGTCAGACCAACACAGCTACCTACCTGAATCCAAAACCTTAAGTGTCAAACATATGGTCTCTAGGCCAACTCCCCAAGTGACAAAATGAAAAACAGTATATCAATTTAAACACACACAAAAAGAGGCAATTTCAGTTAACTCTACTTCACTCAACTTGCAGATTCCAGGGCAAATATTAATACTGTACAAACATTTCCCCAAACAACCAAAAATATAGGAAGCAGGGCTCCCCTGAATTCTGAGCGTCATAAAAGCTGAGGTTTGGGGAAGTGTCTACCATCCCCAAAATCTGCAATAATGCTTTGGCCTTTCACTTGGCTAGGCACCATATCTACAAACTGGACTGCATCTGCATTGAGTTGCCCTGTTTGTTCCTAGAAAACTTGTAGCTTTGCCCTTTATTCTATCTGCTGGAGGTGCTCAGTACACAGGAAGGGGGGAACCTGCTCATCACAAGGCCAGAGGCACAAGTTTCCTCCAGTGTTGAGGAGAGATGCTATTAGAGGCCTAAGGAGCTGTTGATAAGACACCTGGAGCATCAAAAAAAATCCGAAGTGAAATTCTCCCACAACCATAACGAGAGGTCTTAAAGGGCTGCTTACCTTCTGGCACAAACCTGCCACCACCAGCAGAGATGAGGACGTCAAATTCACACTGGTTCAGAAGACACGAAGGAGGATTTAGGATGGCTCTCCAGCCACTGACTGTAATAACAGAGGATGGAATCATCAGGATCCCTGCTGCAAAGACTGTCAAATTCACCAGACCCTTCCCCAGACTTGCATGTTTATAAAGAAAGCAGGAACAAAGCAGGAGAAACTGCAGGTCTCTGTCTCAAAAGCAACCCAATCCTGTCTTGGAATGTGTTAAGGGCACCATAATGTCTTGGTCTGAAACTCCAGAACTGCATTTGTTCACAATTTTGGAGATGGGATGGGATTGCCTTTGTGGAGGGACCCGTAGCCAACAGGACACCCATGAAAATGTAACAGCTTGACCAAGATGTGCCTCAGAGCCATGCGTTGTGAGTGATGTGAGAGACCATGAGCATTTTTTGGCAGGGTGTGTCTGATGGCTTGGTTTCTTTCTGGTTTTGCTTCTATGGCAAAGTAAGGGGGAAATGAACATTTGAAAGTGGAGGCAGAACAGAAAAGAAACTCATCCATGAAACAGTTTTTCACTGTGACGTCCTGAGCTACCTTCTCACCTGCAGAAACAAGGGGTGTGGATTGGTGCATTGCCCTTAAGGACTCCAAAGGCTTAGGATTTTTGTCGTTCTTACCTTGTCCATCTGAATTTGCTGCAGGTGGGACGAGCCCCTTAAACTGCACATTGATGTGAACCTGAACCCCCAAGAGTAAGGCAACTTTCAGCAGGATCAGCTGAAGCTGGCGGATGCCTGCAAGACAGAGAAGGAGAGGATTAGCAGAGCAGGCCTAATTAAACAAACAAGCCAGCCCATCTGTGCCCATTTCAAAGTTGCTCTCAGGCAAGCACTGCCTTAAACCCCAGCTCCACCTTCCAGCCACCTCTTCTTCCAATTTCAGAAAGAAGCCTGTTCCATGATTTCCCTGTCATGGGGTTGGAAAATCATGGCCTTCCCCAGCTTCAACAAGAGGGATACTGAGTCCTAAAGAGCTATTGAATACGGCACCATGGAGGGTTTTCTAGATGCAGGCTGGGAGGAAGAGTGTGCAACAAGCTAAACTCCAATAAGCCAATAGTGTTAAAATGAAAGCAAAGCCCAAAAGACAGGAATGATGGTTAAAGTCAGCTAATTCCTCTGCCACACTGGCAATTTGACCGATTTATTTACTTACACAATTTATTGATTTATTTGAAACACTGATCCAATGTTGTTCTTTCTGAATTTGTACCACCTTGATGTACAGTTACTTTCTTGTTGTACAGTTTAATTTGGGTACCCATTGCAGTTCCCTCAGTGAAACACAACCCTCCTTAGGAGACACACCGTAGAATCGTAGAGCTGCAAGAGACCATGGGGGTCATCTAGTCCAACCCCCTGCAATGCAGGAATGTTTTTGCTCCATGTGGGGCTCGAACTCACAACCCTGAGATTAAAGCCTCATGTTCCATCAACTGAGCTATCTAGTAAGAACCAATTCCTGAGAACGCCCTTTCGAAAGCAGAAATGCTACATTTTGCAGTAAATGTTCAGTTTACATAAGGATGCTGGACCTTTAAACGCACTTTTAAATTACTTTTTCAGTAAATGCTTTCTAGACCAAGCCATTAATTAATTAATTAATATTCCATCCTACCCGCTCCCACCACTACTAGCTCCCATTAGCTGGTAATGCTGGTTTCTCGCCACTATTCCATAATGTTGGAGATACTTTCCCTGCCCTGGTCCGTTCTGCATTACTTACTGATGTGATCCAAGGATCCTGTGCAGAAGTGGCCATAGAATTTCTTAGCTCCCAGAGCCCGCAGGTCTTGGATGCTGAAAGGCCAAAGGTGCAGCACATTGTTCCGGGAAAAGGAGTCTCTCTTCTCCACCACCACCACATGGGCTCCAAGGAAGGCCAGTTCAATCGCCGAGCGGAGGCCGCAAGGGCCTGCCCCAATAATCAGGCACTGGAAAAAGAATTATCACCGGGTGGTAAGTTTATAAAATGGTGCCATAAAGGAGACAGTGCTTATACTTGGAAGCTGCTGTGGCCGCAGCCTCTGGAGCAGGCAGGTAACATACAATCCATAAGAGTGACTGTGAGCTTGGCATTATGTCAAAAGAGCAGGCGGGCACAATGCTCCTTTTCAGAGGCAAAGGAAGACCCAGCAGCCTCTGCAGCAGGCATGTCCAAAGTCCGATTCAGGGGCCTAATTCGGCCTGCCGGTCGGTTTAATCTGGCCCCTGTAGCAGCTTACTTCCTGAGTGACCTAAAAAAAGGTTAACAACTTTGGTTGGCCCTTTGGTCGACCCTCACGGCCCTTCACTTCATCAAATCTGGCCCTCTTTGAAAACAGTTTGGACACCACTGCTCTGCAGTTAACTGTTTTTTGCCATTACCGTGGTCTTGTCCTCTCACCACTATAAACACCTTCTTCAGGGATTTTTTTTTTTAAAAAAAACCTGTTTTAGCACGGAACTTAAGTATGGCGAACCCACACAGAGTGACTTGTCTCAGTCTCCTTCAGCAAAGCAGCCGTTCAATCACATGAGTGGACAGTCAGAATTTGAATCATGCTTTGTTGCAACAGATCCAGCCATACAGGAAGTTCTTAAACATCCACCAAGATTTTTGCAACAGATGTTTACACTCCAAACCACCTAAGGCCCGATGTTGTCCATCTTGCCTGTACACCCCAACAAGTCACTGCAGATCCAAACATTATTTTTGCAGGGCATTCCGAGATCTGCTACATACTTCTGAGCCCTACTCTCAGAGCATACGTTTAAGGTTTATCTTGGCAGTCACCTCAAGCTGAACTGCTTAGCCTCCGTTCAAAGGCAGTTTGAATCCGTATATGGGGTTGGAAGGAAGGCAGCCCTTGCTCCATAGAGCAGAAACTCACAGACCAGCACCAAGCATCCTTGGGCAGCTGCCAAAGATCAACCCCATTCCTGCCAGTGGTTCTCCCCCCCCCCCCCCCGCTTAAAAAGAAATTCAGCCTGATGCTCCTAGCCGAGACTAGCCACAAAATGGCAATCTCCCACAAGATGGCATAGCTTTGTTCCAGGACAGGGCATTGTGGGAAATTCAACCAACCATCCCTAGCTGCCTGGCAAAGGTTCAGAGAGATTTTCAGGACACCTTCCTTGCCATCCAGTGCTTTGTGCTGCCACTAAGTAAGCCCAGTAAGGCCCTCCAGAGTTCCCTTTGTCTCCATCACTCTCAAACCTGGAGCCATCCCTGGACACAGTACAGAGTCACAAAGTGACATGGAGCCAAGAGTCACTCATCATGAGTGGTGATGTTCACACAACCACAGTCCAGACTGTTCAGCACTTCACATTCCCAAAGCTCCACAAGCTCAGCAAAGAGTCACATTTTCCCAGCAACAACCTGTTGCTGCTTAAGTGCTAGGAAGAAGTTAAGTGTTTCTGAAACAGAAGCTCGCTCCCAAGGGAAGACAACTAGGAAACAATACAAAGTACCAATTTACCATCCTGTAGGCTTTTCTGTCCCGTGGTTACTTGGCCATACGATTTAGCACAAAAGTAGGGCATTTAATCCTCCTGCAACACAATCTTCTGTGCGGTAACAGTTGGAGTCTCGACCGCAAGGGCTTCCTGCATTTCTCACATGGCTGGATTGTCAATTATATTAGGCATCCCTGGGTGTGATGTTAAGCAGGGAAGGTGGTTCTCCTGAGCTACAGGGTTTCATGGACAGAATCTTTTAACAGCCACTCAGAGCTTCTTTGGGAGGAAGGGTGGGAGAGAAACTTAATAAATAATATATATATATATATATATATATATATATGAATGGCTTCTCTTCTCTTTCTTTCCTTTCCTTCAGGTTTCACAATTCCAAGTGTTCACATATTTTGAAAGATTTTCACGACACTGGTCTTTCTCAATTTTTCCTTTTAATTTACCTTTTTTTGTTTTGAGGTTTTACGAAGAAACCATACTGCATCATCTCCGTTTGCTTATGTGCTGTGTGGTGATTGGTTTGTTGGTGACAATGAAATTAAATCTTGATTTTAATGTGTAAAGTGAACTTTGGAAGGGTTCTTCAGGAGCACAATTGCCTACACGTTTGGAAATCAATGGAAACCCCACCATTATCAGTGCGAGTTATCTTTTAGAATAACAGGAACACAACAGACGATCTACTTCTGTAAGTTAAGAACTAGGAAGTAATGATAATACATTGAAGCAATGCACGTAGGGGTAGGCAGAACTAATGTTTACATTACGTATAGTAACTAATCAGGAATTGGAGGTAGAAGTACAGCAACCACAGAATACGAAAAATAACCCAGATATGCTCATCTGCACTGCTGAAGTTTAGCACACATTTAAGAAACAGGCCTGCTTCAGCATCTGGGAAACACGGGAAGATGGTCCTTGGTACTGGCCACCAGAGGAGAGGCCTAGAATGTTCAGCATCTCATGTGATGACCATCAAGTAGACAAGGGCTGCAGATCCTTCAGCCCACAGACCAAACCTGGTCCGCCAGGTGTTCCTATTTGGCCCACATGGTCATTTTTCTAAAACCACTTGCACCTGCCCCACATCTGATGTCATTTGTGACATCAGGTGTGAGGCAGGTAGAGACACGGCTGCAAAAAGCTGAACTGAACTGGCACATCAGCTGATGCATAGAGAGTTCAATCCTCCTTTGTGTAGCATCTCCCCCAGTGGGCAAACGTTGACAGGTGGGCAGCACAAAAGACCTGTCAAAAGTTGGCCGCTCAGGGTGGTGGAGATAAAGATGTGGCCCGCCAGGATGAAAAGGTTCCCCCAACCCTGAGGTAGGCTATTTTCTGTAGCGTAGCAACCGCAGTTCTGCCACCTTACCTTGGTGTTGGCACATGCTGTCCCCTGATCATAGTCTTTGTGCCCGGCCTTCTTGTCTAGCTTGGTCCACAAAGCCTTGGCACTCCAGTAGTTGAGGCGAGATTTGAGCTTGTGATAGAACTGGAGCTGGCCAGTATGCTCCAGTCCCAGGTGTCTGCAAAGCGCCTCAAAACTTCCCAGCACCTCTTTGCACTGCTTAGCATGGAGAAAAGTGTCAAAGAGCGAATGAGACAGATTGGACTGCTCCCCATTCTGCTGGCTCATCCTCCTGGGAATTCAGGGGCAAAGAAGAAGCCTGGAAAAGAAAGAAAGCAACAGGTGAGCATCAACAGCTCCTGCTCCTTGGAGAGATCAGGAATTTGGCATTGCAAGGCAACACCCAGCAGCAAGACATAACTCCTTGCTTCCAGCTGCTCCCCCTTGGGAGATGAAGCGGAATGCAACATACCTATCTGTTTACACCCATATGCAGCCTTATACATAGGTCCTCTTCAGGAGAAGGGTTATGTCTGAATTCAAGACATGCTCAAGCTTAGACATGAGAGCAAATGCATGCAATATGAGCAGATGCAGAAGTCTGAAGGCAATGTGTCTTAGACAATAGTTCCAGGGGTGGGGGAACTATTTGTCCTGGCAGGCCGGGTCTTTATCTTCCCATACCCCATGGCCCAGCTTAATAGATGCAAGAGAAACAGCGAGCACACCAGCTGATTGACAGGTGGGCGTGATTTGGGGGAAATGGCCCCATGGGGCCAAACTGGACCCCTGCCTAGCCAAGATTGGCCCACGGCCTAGAAGTTCCCCACCCCTGAGTTATAACACCACCACTTCTAGTGTCTAGAGGTCAGATGTTTACTGTGATAGGTATATACAGACTGCCAAATCCCAAAGAAACATATTCATGTATTTGAAAAGCCCTAAGTCATATTTAGCACTGAAAATAGAAAGAGCACAAAAACATATGCTTATTCCCAGTTAGGGCGCACATTTTGCCCTCAGCAGCATTAGGAAAAATCCAAGCTCTACCTCCAAGCAAAGGTCTGTCTCCTTTCACAAACAAGGCCAACAGTCAGTGTGAAAATGTTGCACACCATGGTTGACTCATGCATGTCGGGCCCAGAGAAATAGCTGGAAAGTTATCTGAAGTGGAAAAACACCACTTCCTTTTCCCCTTAGTCCATTTGCATCCCACCCGCCAAGTCTGGACTACAAAGTATGCATGAAAAGTCTTAATTCAGGCTTGCTTTGTGCTAAACAGCAGATCTACAGAAGACTGGAGGTTACACAAGATTCGGCTGCTCTTTGACTTTCTTAATCAATATTAATTCTGGAATGCAAGATATACAGACTTTAGCAAAGAAGGCAGGAATACAAAAGACTGTAGCAAACAAGGAAAGTGATGAAGTGATTAATCTGCACATGTGTACTGATTTTCAAGAAAGGAGTCTATATATTTCTAACAAGAATGTTATGGGCAGTTGATATACTTGTCCTGCTGAAGCTTATTCATATTCAGGAGAAGGAGGAGTGATGTGTTTACCCGCTGTCAATGATACAGCTGTAATTTGGAAGCACTACAAAGCAGCCTGCACATTTTTCTAACCGCAGCCCTAAGTTTCCTAACACAGTGACTTGCTCGGCGTTCTGTACTAATTTCCCCCAGCTTCATGGTTAGCAACTTCCTGTGCGCCCACTCAACCACATTTGTTGCTAAAGAAGGCTGACACAGGCTGGGAAAATTCCTTGCAGTGTCTAAAAAGAAAGGTGACTTCTTTCTGGTTTGCAGAAGCCAATGTGCACACACATTTCTCTCTCTCTCTCTCTCTCTCTCTCTATATATATATGTGTGTGTGTGTGTGTGTGTGTGTGTGTGTGTATGCCAATGTGCACACACATCTCTCTCTCTCTCTCTCTCTCTCTCTATATATATATATATATAATTGTTTACTAACCATGGAGAAAGAGCTATTTCCTTCTTGCCTTCTGCACACAGAAAGAATAATAAAACAGTTGACTGGTGTAACTTCTGCTAATGAAGTTTCTTTCAAGTGCTTTGCATATCTTCAGGCATGCATTGCATGGAGAAAGTTGTCTTTCTTTGAAATCAGTCAGCTTTCCTTGCCTAGAATGCTGACTTCTTAGCACTGTTGTAAACAAAAATTGCCCTTTTCCCTTATGGGGTATCCAAGAACCCATATAGAGTCCTTACATAGGTTCCCTATTGGTAGGAGAAAATAACAGAGGCCAACCAAAGAATATTGAGAAGCAAAGCAGCTAGTAAGCCTGATCTTTATTGATCTGTTGCAACAGAGTCCTCACTCACCACACAAGGGAGGGAGGAGGAACCCAGAACAATGGTGCGCAAGGCCTTATAAAGACTTTTGAAATTGCCACCCTGTAGATCAAGACCAAGATATGGATGTCTCGTACACCCCAGGTAGTGTGGTTGCTGACCTTGAGCCAGACATCCTGGAGAGTGAAGTCAAATGGGCCTTAGAAAGCACTGCAAATAACAAGGCCAGTGGAAGTGATGGTATTCCAGCTGAACTATTTAAAATTTTAAAAGATGATGCTGTTAAGGTGCTACACTCAATATGCCAGCAAGTTTGGAAAACTCAGCAGTGGCCAGAGGATTGGAGAAGATCAGTCTACATCCCAATCCCAAAGAAGGGCAGTGCCAAAGAATGCTCCAACTACCACACAATTGCACTCATTTCACACGCTAGCAAGGTTATGCTTAAAATTCTACAAGGAAGGCTCAAGCAGTATGCGGACCGAGAACTCGCAGAAGTGCAAGCTGGATTTAGAAGAGGCAGAGGAACCAGAGACCAAATTGCAAACATGCGCTGGATTATGGAGAAAGCTAGAGAGTTCCAGAAAGACATCTACTTCTGCTTCATTGACTATGCAAAAGCCTTTGACTGTGTTGACCACAGCAAACTATGGCAAGTTCTTAAAGAAGTGGGAGTGCCTGATCACCTCATCTGTCTCCTGAGAAATCTCTATGTGGGACAAGAAGCTACAGTTAGAACTGGATATGGAACAACTGATTGGTTCAAAATTGGGAAAGGAGTACGACAAGGCTGTATATTGTCTCCCTGCTTATTTAACTTATATGCAGAATTCATCATGCGAAAGGCTGGGCTGGATGATTCCCAAGCCGGAATTAAGATTGCTGGAAGAAATATCAACAACCTCAGATATGCAGATGACACAACCTTGATGGCAGAAAGTGAGGAGTAATTAAAGAACCTTTTATTGAGGGTGAAAGAGGAGAGTGCAAAATATGGTCTGAAGCTCAACATCAAAAAAACGAAGATCATGGCCACTGGTCCCATCACCTCCTGGCAAATAGAAGGGGAAGAAATGGAGGCAGTGAGAGATTTTACTTTCTTGGGCTCCATGTTCACTGCAGATGGTGACAGCAGCCACGAAATTAAGAGTCGCCTGCTTCTTGGGAGGAAAGCAATGACAAACCTAGACAACATCTTAAAAAGTAGAGACATCACCTTGCCAACAAAGGTCCGTATAGTAAAAGCTATGGTTTTCCCAGTAGTGATGTATGGAAGTGAGAGCTGGACCATAAAGAAGGCTGATCGCCGAAGAATTGATGCTTTTGAATTATGGTGCTGGAGGAGACTCTTGAGAGTCCCATGGACTGCAAGAAGATCAAACCTCTCCATTCTTAAGGAAATCAGCCCTGAGTGCTCACTGGAAGGACAGATCGTGAAGCTGAGGCTCCAATACTTTGGCCACCTTATGAGAAGAGAAGACTCCCTGGAAAAGACCCTGATGTTGGGAAAGATGGAGGGCACAAGGAGAAGGGGACGACAGAGGATGAGATGGTTGGATAGTGTTCTCGAAGCTACCAGCATGAATTTGACCAAACTGCGGGAGGCAGTGGAGGACAGGGGTGCCTGGCGTGCTCTGGTCCATGGGGTCACAAAGAGTCGGACACGACTAAACAACAACAAGATCAAGACCACCCCCAGAAACATCATACATACATCACAGAAGGGGTGTAACCTAAGACCACCCCCCAGGAACATCACACCTACATCACAAAAAAGGTGGTTTAAAACAGAAATTTGAATGTTGTTTTTCTCCTGTCATTGTTTTTCTCCTGTCTGGCAGGTTACTTGATTGGATTGACTGGGGAGCCTAGCCAATCTTTTGTAATGATAAATACTTAGTTCCTGGGCCAGGTCACAGGCTCACACCCTATTCATATCTTAAATGTGCCCTTAAGACAGGATTTGTGAGGAAAGACACAATGGGGAAGTTTCCCACTTTGACCTTGCAGAGAAAACATTTGCTCAGTTTAGGAATCAAAATGGTTCCAGGTTGGTCTTCCTGTGCTGATCTATGTGCGTGCTTGGCTGGTACACTTATGAACATTACCATATATCTAAGACCTCAAAATTCCTATCACAGCACCAGGGCATTTATTTATTTATTTATTTTACTTAATGCAGATGTGAAGTCAGTGGGCAGCCAATTTGATCAAGGAAGTGTTGTTTTGGTGCAGGTGTTTAATCCATCTGCCCCATGTTTTCCTGATTGAACTTGCCCTCCCAAAGATGCCTATTTGCTGTGTGTGTGAGATACAGGAACTTGTTTCATGCCAGTATTTTTCTCTGAATGGAACAAAGAGCAACTCTGTGTGTATGTGTGCGCGCGCACATATACACGCGTCTGTGTGAGAGCAATTTAGAACAGGCAAACAGTGAAGGGATAATAAGTTTAAAATATTCACCTCTGTGCTTCTTCCCTAATCAAATTAGCACTCACAAATTCCATGGCTGCATTTAGTTAAACATTAAACATTGCAGCTCTCATGTCATAGAAGGTGGTGAATTCTCATTAGTTAAAGGTTTTTAAGCAGAGGCTGGACAGTTACCTATCGGTGGTGGTGTGGCAGTGAGTCTTTGTGAGTCCTTCCAACTCTAAGATACGTTTTTTCTAATATATGTTTCATCTTGTACAAACATCTTTATGCTCAGTGTTAACAGCTGAGCTGTACAAAGACTATGGGCTTGAAAGCTATGTCCACTACAGAGTTTGTAACATTTTTGTTGGTCCTTAGAATGCTGTGGATTTTGGAATATTTCTTGTGAACCAACATGGCTCCCTTTGCTTTTTTCACAGATATCCAGAGTTGCCCCACATGAACCAAAAAAGGGGGAGGTTGGTTGGTGGCATCATAGCACTCACCCAGAACAAACCCAGTGTGATTTCTCATGATATGGCAAAGAAAACACCAGGCACATGTCCTCTTTCTGGATTTCTTGGATAAATATATGAAGGAAATAATTTGATTTAGTGCAAAAAATCCCCCCACATGAGATGCACAGGCCTCTCCCCAGAGAGGACATGCAAGAGTTACCCTTTACCACACCATACCCTGGGGTGTATGGGGTGTTGGGGGTAGTATGCCATGAGGTGGGGGGGACACATAATGCTCTCTCTAGCGTAGCTTGTCCACCTTTGGTCCTTACCCTACACTCAGCTCTGATCTGTGACTCCTAGAAGCTGTCAGCATGCAACAGTGGCCACA
This sequence comes from Podarcis pityusensis, assembly GCF_964106645.2. Taxonomy (NCBI): domain Eukaryota; kingdom Metazoa; phylum Chordata; class Lepidosauria; order Squamata; family Lacertidae; genus Podarcis; species Podarcis pityusensis. The sequence continues at coordinate 47,349,520 of NC_138030.1, forward strand.
CCCCTGGAAACGGCTTCAACTGGCCAGCTAAACCAGGTGAGGGTAGCTGATGGGTCTCAAACCCTCTGTGAGTCTGGAATTTCCCCTGCATTTGAAGAAAGGCTTCAGTGGATTGAGTGGATGAGACCAATAGTGGGTCCAACAGTCAAGAAGGCGGTTTCTGCATGTGATGTAGGGTGCATGTAGGACTCGTCAACCAGGGAAGGTAGCTCAACTAGGAGAAGGAAGACTCTGATCTTAAACCTCTGCTGCCTTGCAGGATATCTTTGGAAGAAGACAAAGACTAAGGAGTAAACCCTACACAGATCTGGAGTGGAGTTCCTAAGGCGTTTGGATGGCGCCTTGTATACTTCCGGCAATTCCTGCAGCCAAGCTGGTGCCAAACATATTGCTCTGCTTTCCTCTGGACCATATCAGCAAGGCAGGGTGTGTGTGTGTTGTCTTCTGGGCATCCCAGGACCTACACACTGCCCAGGCTTTAGTGCTGCTAATGTAGTGGTTTGACCTCACCCCTAGAGGCGCACTCCATTGTCCCTTGAGACAAACGAATACCAACCCTGGACATGCACACATATGAAGCAAGTGCATTTCACTGATGCTTCCTTATTACATGCAAATGTTTGCACAGTTTGTCAAGCATGCTCTTTGTCATGGGAACCACTTTTACAAATCTCCAGTGTGTCACATGGTTATTCCCTCAAAATGAGGGGGTGGGGGAGGATTATTACATCATTCCTGCCTGCCTGCCTGCCTTCATTCCCACTTCCTCTGTTCTCTATCTTCCAGACATGAAATACACTGGGGTCTGGCAACCCAATGAGTTCCTCTCTTTCAATCAATTTCTTCTGGCAGGAGTTACGCTTTGGCTATGGTTGGGGAGGAGGATTTGAATATATAACATTGAAAAGTGCTCTGTGCTGCAAGATTTACTCAGAAGTACACCCAGTGGTGTTTACTGCTGGAAAAGTATGCATGAGGGTACAGGCTAACCCTAGAAGCAAAAATAAAAAATAAAAATAAAAATATAGATTTTTTTAAAATGCTAACTGTTACATTTCAAACATTTGGGATTAATAAGCCTATGCTGACATCAACCAGAACTGGAAGCTGTTTGTTATACAGTGAACACAAAGGACAATGGCAACCAAGACTATAATCCCTCCCCATGTATGATTAAGTCCTCCTCATTCCCCAGTGAGGGTCATGTAAGGCAGGAAACTGTCTGGGTACATTTGACTTGTAAATTAAACAAGGGGGGTGGGTATGGAAGGAACCAACAGTGCCAAGTATTAGTAAACAGGATATTAGCCAGGAGACTCGCTATCTAAGGAAGTCTTTGAGGGCTGTTTCAATGCCCTCTCCTTTCAGTCCTTGAAACTTAAAGATTAAGTATCTTCTGACACTTGCAATTTGAAAGCATACGTCTCACATTTTGAACACTTGGTGATCCAGACCCCAACCACCATGCAATAAATTTCTCTGACTGGGGGAAAAAACACCCACCAAAATTTTGAAAAAAAAATGTGAAACAAGCTACCTTGTTAGTGAAAACACACAATGGAAGTTACCTTAAAGACAAAGAAATATTTTACGGCATAAACTTTTGTGAAGATTTCAGTAAAGCCTGTTTTCCTCAAGACTTTGAATCATGACAAACTATACACTGCCCAGGCTTAATCAGTAACTGTCTTTGCCAGTTGTTTGAACAGCATATAGGACCCTTTCCCAGAAACTCTTTCCCAAGGTTTCAACTCAGGGAAATATTTGAGATACACACAAAATCTGGTTGCATTTAATGGAGTCATCCTGTTAGCGCAAGGACCTCCTCCTATGCAATAGGGTTTCTTGTCCCACTCCACTCCCTGTGCAACCCACCCCACCAGTGCAAAAAAAGATCTGTTTAGAGGGGCACAGGAGTTGCATAAGGAGAGGAAAGAAGAGCAAGAGGAAGTATTATTGCACAGGTGGAAATTCTTGCGCTAACTTTGTTGGCTTCATCCCATCCCAAGACCCCAAGATCACCATCTGAGGTCCTTCTTCATGTGCCTCTTCCACAAGAGGTCCAGAGGGTGGCAACACAAGAACAGGCCTTTTCTGCAGTGGCTCCCTGTTTGTGGAATGCTCTCCCCAGGGAGGTTAGTCTGGCGGAGGGGTCAGCAAACTTTTTCAGCAGGGGGCCAGTCCACTGTCCCTCAGACCTTGTGAGGGGCCGGACTATATTTTTTGGGGGGGAGGGATGAACGAATTCCTATGCCCCACAAATAAGCCAGAGATGCATTTTAAATAAAAGCACACATTCTACTCATGTAAAAACATGCTGATTCCCAGACTGTCCGCGGGCCAGATTTAGAAGGCGACTGGGCTGGATCCGGCCCCCAGGCCTTAGTTTGCCTACCCATAGAATCATAGAATCATAGAGTTGGAAGAGACCACAAGGGCCATCAAATCCAACCCCCTGCCAAGCAGGAAACACCATCAGAGCACTCCTGACATATGGTTGTCAAGCCTCTGCTTAAAGACCTCCAAAGAAGGAGACTCCACCACACTCCTTGGCAGCAAATTCCACTGTCGAACAGCTCTTACTGTCAGGAAGTTCTTCCTAATGTTTAGGTGGAATCTTCTTTCTTGTAGTTTGGATCCATTGCTCCGTGTCCGCTTCTCTGGAGCAGCAGAAAACAACCTTTCTCCCTCCTCTATGTGACATCCTTTTATATATTTGAACATGGCTATCATATGGCTATCATATCACCCCTTAACCTCCTCTTCTCCAGGCTAAACATGCCCAGCTTCCTTAGCCGTTCCTCATAAGGCATTGTTTCCAGGCCTTTGACCATTTTGGTTGCCCTCCTCTGGACACATTCCAGTTTGTCAGTGTCCTTCTTGAACTGTGGTGCCCAGAACTGGACACAGTACTCCAGGTGAGGTCTGACCAGAGCAGAATACAGTGGCACTATTACTTCCCTTGATCTAGATACTATACTCCTATTGATGCAGCCCAGAATTGCATTGGCTTTTTGGTCTGGCGCTTTCATTATAGACCTTCAGGCGCCACGTGAAAATGTTCCTTTTCAACCAGACCTTTGGCTGATTAACATCCGATATACTTTCAAATGTATCGTGAGAGGGGAGATTATTGGGGTTTTTTAATCTTATTTTGTTATGTATTTTGCATTTTTTATATTGTGGTTTTGTGGTGTAACCCGCCTTGAGATCCACTCAGGTGGAGTGACAGTAATCAAACAATCATCACAACATACAACATTGTGTTGAAGCAAAAGCCTTGGGCAGTGCTAAGAACATCTCAGAATCCATTCCCCCACCCACCCTTGTGCCAATAGCACTGATATAGAAAAACCTGCTTTAGAGACAAAGGCAGAGATCAAGGGAGACACTCAAGAACATTAACCAATTGCACCTTGGAATTATTTATGTAATATCCTAAGCAACCAGATGGGTCCTTAACCAATGAGGAAATGCTTGTGCCCTCAGACAGGCAGGCTCAGCATAGCTTGTTTAAAGGCTCTGCAGCACTGACTGCATCAAGCAATGTAGAGAGAGGCCTGGAGATACCATTTGTGTCTATCAGATTCTGTCTCTATTCAATATACAGTGGTACCTCTGGTTACGAACTTAATTCGTTCCGGAGGTCTGTTCTTAACCTGAAACCGTTCTTAACCTGAGGTACCACTTTAGCTAATGGGTCCTCCTGCTGCCGCCGAACGATTTCTATTCTCATCCTGAGGTAAAGTTCTTAACCCGAGGTACTACTTCCAGGTTAGTGAAGTCTGTAACCCGAAGTGTTTGTAACCCGAGGTGTTTGTAACCCAAGGTACCACTGTATTCTGAAGAGACTCCACTGGAGCAATAGACTGCAGGAGCAGCAATCTGACCTGAAAACGATCTGTTTGTCAATACTGCAGACATAAGCGGGAAGACACAAAGAGCACTGCAGATATTTGCCTTCATCGTGCCTCCATCCTGCAACCACTGTTGAATAGGACTGTCTAAAGCCTCAGACACCCTGTTTGTGGCTTGATTTCCAGGGCTGCCAAACACATGCATTTGTTTTGAACTTCTGCATACTAAATACCTGTGAAAGCCACACCCCTACTCTGAGATCCTTCCAAATATTTTGAAACTTCACGGTGACGCCTATGCCCCCCACACCCACATCCTTGTGCTTTGCATTCACCACTCTGATGGAAAAGAACTGCCAACCCCAGACTGCATATTCACAGTCCTCTTTTCACCCACAAGCATGCACTGCACAGGGGAGGAACAAGCCCTGACACTGGACTCCTGAGCCTCTGTAGGTGTGAGTTCAACGAGAAGATTAAAGGAGTAAGTGATCCTGCTAAGTGATCTTGAGTAATTGCTCCCAGACAGGAAGAGAGGATTGAAGCAATGACCTTCCAAATCCCAAACCACTGCCTTAACCAAAGAAGGAACCTATCTTTTCAAAAGCACGCTACAGCATTACACACAAACAAAAGCCCTTCCCCAATGCAGTGCAGGATTGAAAGAAGCTTATGCAGAGAAATAAACAGACTGTGCACCTCTCGGCTACTACACATTTCATCAGAGAACCTGCATATCAAGCGTGATTACACAACTGGCATGATTACACACCTAGTTGTGTGACTCACATTTACAACAGACATATAAAAAAAATAACACAGCACGCCACTAATATGCAGACTGGGCTATCTTCCACTTTGGTGGCCTTACAAAAAGCTAACTTCAGTCCAGTTCGAAAGTCGTTTCTCCTTTAGCCAACCCTAACCTGCTTTTATTTTTGTGCAATTAGTGTAGGACATTGTGGGAGAGGGATAAGAGGCTATGTATGCACCATACATTTAAAGCACATTACTTCCCCCAAAGAATTCTGGGAACTTTACGCCTCACACAGCTATCATACTCAGTACCCATATCAAACTACAGTTCCCAGAACACTTTGGGGGACATAATCAGCTTCAAATGCACTGGGTGAGCAGAGTTTAAGATAAAAGGTGACAGAGTCTGTGGCAATACCAGTTCTGAGCTATCAGTTTCTTTTGAACCAAGCACTCAATTATAGGAAGCTACGTAACCCCACACATGCCCATAGACTAGATATCAAGAGGGGTTTTTTCCTGGGGAATGGATATAATGATGGCAAGGCATATTTACAGTGGAATCCTTTTGATGCTCATGAAGTATCATAAAGTGTTGAATAATCCAGAGGGCAAAGAAATATCTCTTTAAAAAAACCGTTTAGCACCCATTGCTCACTCCAGGATTGCTGCTGCAACCATAGTCTAGATCAGGGGATAGGGAACCTATGGCCCTTGCAGTATTGTTGGACTCCAACTTTCAGCAGCCCCAGACAACATGGACAACATGGACAGGAGCTGTCATTCATCAACATCTGGAGGACCACAGGTTCCTCACCCCTGATTTAAGGGGGAATGCAACCCACTCTGGAGTGGGGTGAACACCACTTTCCAGGGCAGAAGAAACCACCAACAGGACGTCTGTCTTGCCTAGACTGAGCTTCAGTTTAGCTACCATTTCTTCACTAAACCTATCCAGAGCTTGATTTCAGTTTTGCAAAAACAAACATCCAAATCCTTCTCTCTGTTATCGCTCGGAAATTCACCACCCAAACTTGTTTGCCAGCCTGCCTGAGCTTTATTCCCCATCTAACAGATTACAAACTTGTTCTGAGACTGTATTACAAAATATTTCATCTTTAGTTTACCCACGTTATGAAGCAGTGTAGATCTTGCACATTAAAAACCAGGTCCTCACTCTAAAGAAAGCAGGCGCAGCTAGATGAAGGAAGCATTTTCCTTTTTGCACTTTCTCCCCATCCCGAAATGTTAACATCTGCTAGAAGAAAAAGCAACTGTCAAGGTTCTGCAGTCCTTATCTATAGCCCTTGTGCGTTACTTGGTTGGTGATTGTAACCATCACAGACAATACACTTCTCTGGTGAGCAGTAGGAGGGAATGATGGAAGACTGACCACTGACTCTAGACCAAGGACATCATCATGAATCATAGCAATCAGCAGGCTTTCAATTGACAATTTCACAAGATCTGGCCATAAGAGAAGTCAAAACACCCATGTGACAGTGAGGTGAAGGAGAATTAGAGTGCTTCGGGACAGGAGGGGGGGCATAACACAGTAAACATATTCTTCTGCTATTGGGTTGTTTGGGTGTTTTTAAAAAGCATATAGGATCCCCTCCCCAAGGGTAAATCCAGGTTAAAACCAGGGTGAGGAATACAGGCTGGTATTTTGATGCCAACAATATTGCATGGAAGCTGGGTGGGGGGGGACTTGCAACCATGAGGAGTAACCATTTCACAATGGTTGGAAGACCCTTTGTACAATGTTACTTCCTTACTGGAACAAACCCTGAGGTGCTAGGAGCAATCTGAATGCAAAGTGTTCTGGTCTGACCTAGGAAGACGTTTAAAAGAGTGCTAAAAGGCATAATTAATTATTAATCCTTGGGCAACGAAAGCAAAACAGAAGAGGTGGCACAGTATGGTGCCGGAGACTTTGCACTGTAAACTGCACCTGTCTACCATTCTGCACTAGATTGCAATTCCAAATGTCACGTTTCCCTAGTGTTCTGTTCAGCCAATCATACTTAGGAAAATTGCATTCTTTCCCAGACTGGAATCATGCTATTCATGAATACACCAAGTATAATGTAGTGTGGCTCCACATATATTAATTGGTGCCCATTAGATATTTTTTGTCATAATTAGTGAACAGCAACACAACCCTTCCTCCCATGCCCATACCACTTTATGAATTGTTACAAACATTGAAATATAAAGCAAATGGTCCCCACAACCTTGCAGCAAGCCCCTGCAGCAATGTCCTTATTTTAAGTTTTCAGAAAAAGTGTTCACATCCCCAGCACTCTTCCCCGGTGACTGCAATGGGTATCAAGCTAGCAATAGCAAAGGATATACCAGGAGAGGGGGACACTGCATTTGTGTAATTTCCAAGGACCACAGAATCATACATTCTCCATCTCTTCACACCTGGTACTGCACTGGTGCCCCATAAGAGGCCTCAGAAAGGTCACTTCAGCTCTGCTAACGCAACAAAAGCAAGGCAAGAGGCAGCAGTTACAAGTTCCCATTCTCTGCAGCCACAGCAGGCGCTGTGATTCTCTAGCTTTTTGCTAGAGCACTCCATTGTCCCTCAAGACAGCGGACAGATGCCAACATAGTGTACACACATGACTCAATAACACTAGTGGTGTTCACCCCATTCCATCAATGATACGCAGTCAGATATATGAATGCCAATGTCTAGATCACACCAAGAAAGTCAACCGACATAATATGACAACTTAATGCAGATGCAATAAGGCAGCTCCAGATGTTTTGGACTACAACTCTGATCAGCCTAAGCCAGCGCAGCGATTTCAGCTGGGGCTGGTGGGAGCAGTAGCTCCAAACATCTGGAGGGCAAAGCTGCAATAAGCACATGCTGGATGAAAGCAAAACTTAAGATCTTTAAGGATTTCCCATGCAACCAGTGAAAGCACCACACCAACTTAATTTAGCCATAATGTGAAATGTAAAGCCTTTTAGCATTATCAATGGGACAGTATGTGCTGATAAGTGTGGAGGGAGAATAGCCAGGGAGAATGTGTTGATGCTGCAGAAAACATTGGATATATAGGTAACAAAAGGATGCTTTTGCACACACATTGGAAAGCAGTTGCAGAAATGGCAGGGCTTCACTGCAAGTTACTTGTCACTTAAAAAAAAAAAGCCTGGATAAGCCCTGCACATTGGATTTGTATAGTGCTGAAGAATAAAGTCTTTCAGAATAATGAAGTCACAAGAAGAAGGGTAGTAGTTTCTGGAGGAGCAGGTTGGTCTGTATGTCACAGATTATCCAGTAGGGCAGGCTTAGGATACTTACTGCTTATGCAATCATGCTTTGCATGAGACTTGCAACAGTTAAAAGGGCATGAGCTGGAGGGAAACAAATAGAACATTCTGAACTTTCCTCATCTACCCCTCATACTTTCTGAACTTTTAGGCTTTTCCTCATATTTCCTGCCAGATAATAACTGACAAAAATGTTGAACTTTTGCTGGGTTTCCCTCCCAGTTCATTTAGCGAGCCAGTCTGGTCACAATGGAACTGATGCACACAAACCATCATGCTAAACCAGGCTTCCTCAACATCGGCCCTCCAGATGTTTTTGGCCTACAACGCCCATGAGCTAGCAGGACCAGTGGTCAGGAATGATGGGGAATGTAGTCGCAAAACATCTGGAGGGCCGAGGTTGAGGAAGCCTGTGCTAAACCATAGTTCAGTGTGACATGCACAAACTTGAACTAGCTACAGCATGATTTGTGTTTGCATGCTTCCCCCTCTGCTCCTGCACAGTCAGGAGTAATTCAAAAACATTAGTTTGCCATTTTGTCCAAATTGACAAACTGAGGTTAACATTAACTATGGGTTGTTTAAAACAAGCCACCTTGTTTAGGGCGACATGTGAGCGCACACACACACACACACACACCACCTTCCTTCCTATTTTATTTATTGTGTGGAAATGAAGTGCATTCAGTTATAATATAAACACAAAAGAAAAATACTTACAAAAAATGTAGCAAGCTTTCAGTGTAAGAACAGAAAGGACAACATCTAGAGTTCAGAACCCACCAAAAGTTTCTAGTGCTGCTGTTTCAACTAAAGAACAACCTACAACTTAATTGAGTAAGCTCAGCGACTGAAATCCTGGAAGTCTAGATCTGGAACCAAACTTTCTGGATTTTTGCTCTCCTCCAAGAAGACACTTTTCACATGCTGTTTACTTCTGCTGTGAAAGGTCCCCAAGACCACTCTAATGCTCATTCTGTCCTTAATGAAAAAGCCAGCAACATGGGACAGGCTTGTACAACATGCCTCCCCAGGGAACTGTGCTACACTCTGCATTGTAACAAACTACATCAAGGACTCAACAGACACACTCTTTTCCTTTCGAGTCAGCAAGGAGTTGCACTTAATTGTTTTTTTCCTGCAAAAGAATTAGGCTGCCGTGACAGTTAAACAATTAGAGGTACAGGTGGTGTGAGTAAGAACTAGAGAGAGCCCTACAGCCATCCCTTTTTGTCGTCTGCACATCTGCTGCAGCAAAAGACATGCCACCTGGCTGCTAAAAAAGAAAGGGGCCAGTATGGATTATTACTTGGGAGCCAGAGGCATCCGCAATTTGCATTCATATTTCAGCATTGCACTTTATCAGCACACACACAAGCAGTTCTCTCTGCTTATTCTGTGGAGGTGGCTTATAGGAGGCCTTACACACCAATCTCCCTTTCATAGTCACGCATCCCTAACCAGCTACAAGTAGGTATACAACACAGAAAGAAGTTTTATGGTCCTTCTCCCCTTCACCTTCCAACACCTAGGAGAGCAACATTTCCTGTTTTCAGCAAAGCGCCAAGTAGATAGAAGATAAGTTTAACTTCGTTTCAGCAATTAAAATTGCCTAAGCCAAGGAGGAAGTAAGCATGAGAACCAGGAAGTGTAAACTCTGTTAGTCAAGGTGCTGCAGTGGTTATCAAGCCTGCCAAGCACACGTAGGTACTAAAGGATGCAGATAGCACATGCACATTATCTGCACAAATTTTGATGTGCCCTAGTTTTATTAAACATAAGGCACCTGCAATGGGACAAGAGGGGTGGGAGGTCTTGGTTTCGGATGGTCACAAGGCTCAATGAAGGAATAGGGCGGGAAGCCCAATAGTTGCATCTTCTCTCATTGTTGGGAAAATTTAAAATTATACTCCTTGTCTCCAAATTGAGGATCAATGAACTTGGTCACAGGGTTGTCCGTAAGATTGCAGGTGCAGGATAGGCAGAAATTCAGCTGACAACTTTCAGGTGTGGAGATGCAGTTAATACCATTTGCCTGAATAGCAAAAGGTGTAGGCAAGATGTTGGCAAGGGTTAATTTGCTGGAGGCAAGTGCTAATTTGTAGAATTAAAGAAAAATGTAAGACTTAAGTCAGTTTGAAAGCCACAGTGTGAATTAACAGCCTCGCTACTAACAGGAGATGCGCAAAGTCCCCATTCTCCACCACCGCCAATGCAGACTCGTACTCTTCGTATTACTTCGGGACTGAAAGGAGGAGGAACCGAGCCCTTTCTACCAGTCGTAAAAAGTAAGGCGATACAAAGACGTCATCTTACACAACATACTCAAGCCAGCTGGAGCGCTCAAAGAACCCCTCCCATTCCCTAGGCACGTGGTCTATAAAGCCGAGCCCGTAATCCAACCAACAGGGATGGTCCAAGGCTCCAAGCCCTCAATCATCCACACCGCAGGATCCAAGAGGATCCCTTGCGAGGTCGCGGAGAATGCTGGGGCGCAGCTCGCAGATCACGCACTTTTTTGGGGGCGCTTCTACGGCTACCCTTGCCCCGCCCATCAACTATCAGCCCGGAGTCCTACCCGTCCCCATTGTGATGGGTACCTTTCCCGAGCCCCCAGGGGTTAAGATTCCCCCACACTTTTAATGGGGGACACCCGCGCCCTATTATCTCCTGGTTAGTCTCTGCTGCCTTGGAAGGCATGGGGGCGGGGACCCCCTCCCAGATCAAAGTTTTAAGCTGCAAGCGGCTCCCTCCTACCTAAAGCTCCGACCGCAGGGGCTTCCCTCTCCTTTGAGCTCCTTGTCCCATGCGTAAGGTCGCTTCTCAAAGCCGTTTCCCGCATCCTCTACCTTCAGCGCCCACGGCTCAGCGCATACGCAAAGAGGGCCTAGTTATGACTGGCCGCGGAGGGAGGAAGAAGAGAACAGGGCAGCCGCGCACTCTGTACATGCTCAGAGGGACCCCGGGCTTTGCCATTGGCTCTCGCGTTCCAAAGCTGAGCCGCGGCTGCTTGCCACGAACACCCGCGTTTAGACCTATCCGTTGTGCCCTGGCACCCGAGGCGCACGGCAATTCCTTTCTGCCCGCCTTGCCCAGTGGGTTGAGCCAGGCGCGCAGCGATAGCGCCGGTCTCTGGGGCTGCCGAGCACGCAGCCCGGCTGGCGATCGAGGGCGCCCCTCGGCTCCGTTGCCACTTTACCTCCTCCTTCCCGGTTGCGCTCCGCTTCTTCCGCCGCCGGGGCTCCTCGGCTTCTCCCCGCTAGGAGTGGCTTGTGCTTAGGCTGCTGGAAGCCTAAGCAGAGACTGCTCCCCCCCCCCTCGCTGCCTTTCTGGATCGGAAAACGCGGCTCAACTGCTCCCTCGGCTCCGCAGGGCGGAGGAGAGGGGACGGCAGCATCGCGCGCTCGGGCTGCGAGGCTGCCGGAGCCACATAGCCCAGAGGCGGAGCTTCTTGCCCGGGCACTTTAAAAACTCCTTGTGCAACCTAAAGAAGACTGCAGCAGCAAGGAAGATAATAATCCCAAAGCGAGGGTAATACGACCCTTCACAGGGTTTTTTTGGAAAAACAAATAAATGCGCGAATGCTTAGCGTGGGATCCGTTTACAAATGCTGACATAAAGCACAGAGGGGCCTAGGATGTACGATCCAACTATTTTTATTTCATTTTATTTTGCTGTGTAGCCGTCACACATGTCGAGTTAAAAGTGAAGCCCTCTTGGCCTCACGTGTTGCCCATGCGCGCTGCTCCCACCGGAAACGAGTTGCCCCCAAAACGCTCTGCCGGTGCAACGTTTTTTATATCCTACCTTTCTTCCACAGTCCTCAAGCCAGCATGCAAAGGACTTCCAGGAAGCCTCCAGGACAGGCACCGTCGGGTTCCCAGATCGGCTAAGCTTCAGCGAGGGTGTTTCATCCCGTGCCCTCCGACTTTATCCGGGACCGGTGGTCTGGGACAGGAAATTCAGCGTCACTTGCGACCAGAGAGCAGGGAGGGGAGAAATTCCTTTAAGCGTTACTTCTTGCCCTTTCCTTAGGGCTGATTCATACATGTGTGGTGGCTGCACAGGAAATGCTATCCTGATCCACTGGATGTGTTGATGGCATGCATGACGTGACAGCCCACCTCGATTTCACCACACACCGCCTTTTGCTCATCTGTGGTGATGCTTGAGAATTGCAGGGCCTGGGTGTTCGCATGTGCTAGTACTGCGCAATGAAACACATGCGTACACAGTGTGTTGGTTGTGTTGCCACAATCAAAAGACAATAGGATATATATGATCATAAGTAGCTTTGAAAAGAAAATAAAGCACCTCTGTTTGCTGTAGTGCAGGGCTGGCTCAAGTCATTTTCTGCCTGAGGCAAAGGACATGGTAGTGCCCTCACTGTTCCAGGTACATAAGTCAACAGGACAGCTGAATACTATTTCAACGATGGCAATGGCCTCCACCACAATTGACGGCAGCAGGCTAACCATGGGGGTGCCACAGTACAGCTGGCCCTGCTGTGGTGCAAAATGCTACAAGAACATTCAGTGCATAACGTTACAACAAGAACAGGCACCTCATGAAATTAACATGCTTTTTAAAAATACAATTGTAGGTTCACCTGTGTCATCTGCCGCTTTCAGCATCAACTTCATTTGCTGCAAATGCCCCTCTCTTCTCACATCTTCATATTCCTCTTGGTTATCTGCTTGTTCTCTGCCTGAAGGCTACATTTAGATGGTGGTTTCCTGTCTAGCTGATTTAGTGCCTGACCAGAGGCAGAGGGGAAGTACAGCAAGGAGGGAAGAGGTACCAACCAGCTTGAAGGCTGTATACTTCAGTTCCTGTTTTGTTGAATTGTGTCAGCACCTGCAACAATCTTTTAAGCTCCCAGTCTGCCATTTGGACTAACAGCACTCAGCACCAGGGGACAGTCCCCTTAGCCCAGTGGCTCTCAGAGGATGTGGCACGCCAACCTGGTGTGGCAGGAGAGGACGGCAAGTGTGGCAGGAAGATTCAAGGACAATCAATTTTTTATTTTAGGAATGATTCAGTAGCAGTATGATTATGCAGCTGCATTGTTTTATCATTTCTGGGTGTCCCATGAACATATTATAAAATTGTTGTGTTCTATGTTCAACTAGAAGGGACGCGGGTGGAGCTGTGGGTTAAACCACAGAGCCTAGGGCTTGCCGATCAGAAGGTCGGCGGTTCGAATCCCTGCGACGGGGTGAGCTCCCATTGCTCAGTCCCTGCTCCTGCCAACTTAGCAGTTCAAAAGCACATCAAAGTGCAAGTAGATAAATAAGTACTGCTCCGACGGGAAAGTAAACGGCGTTTCCGTGCGCTGCTCTGGTTCGCCAGAAGCGGCTTAGTCATGCTGGCCACATGACCCGGAAGCTGTATGCTGGCTCCCTCAGCCAATAAAGCGAGATGAGCGCTACAACCCCAGAGTCAGCCACGACTGGACCTAATGGTCAGGGGTCCCTATACCTTTACTATGTTCAACTAGGAGTTGTTTCTTTTTGTTTTCCAATAAAAAATTCAGTGCGGCACGAGCAAATTTTCCTTCCGAAAGTGTGGCCTAGAGAAAAAAGTCTGACAACCACTGCCTTAGCCCTTGCTGCTGCCAGGTGTGCCAAATTCAGATTGCAGCACCTGAAAACCCCTCTGGCCAGAAGTACAGGCAGGTCTTCTGTGATTGTTCAGCTGCAATTCCTGCATTGTTTTGAGTTGAACTAGATGACCCTTGAGATCCCTTTCCAGTTCTATGATCATCTCTTTTTCTAGTTGGCCATGTTTGGCCCCATAAAATATTTTGAATCTGTTAACTTTGCTTTTCAAGGGCTGTAGCTCTGGTAAAAGCATCTGCTTAGTATGCAGAAGGTCCAAGCTTCTCTCCTGGTGGGGCTGGGAATGTTCCATGTTTGAAAACCTTGGAAAGCTGCTGCCAATAAGTGTACACAGTACTGAGCTGGCTGGAAGAGTTTCCTAAGAGGCACACCACCTTTGGGAACGAGACTGTTCTGGGTGGAGTAATAATCGTTCCCTCTGTATACAAAACTTGGTGAGCATTGTTGTGTGTGTGTGTGTGTGTGTGTGAGAGAGAGAGAGAGAGAGTCTCTAACACAGTCATGCTTTTGAGCCTCCACCACCCACAGTCCCAGATTGCAGCTGAAGGAAGGTGTGTTGTGTTTGCAGGAGAGACACATGTCAATGCTCCTGAAAGGTCATGTTGACTCTCTCTGGGTCTTCTTCCTGTCCTCTGCATGCATCCTTTCCTGAGGTAAACAGCACCTGTCACATTAAACGACTTCTTACAGGGTTGCCTTGCATCCTTCTTTCAACTCCCCCCCTCCATCCCATGTTCCTAGATAATAAATCCAGCTTTGTTTTGACTTTCAAACGGGGGTGGGGGGAGGCACTGTGCTTCACAAAAGATGAGCACTTTCTTCAGCATCCAGTTTTATTGTCTTTTCCTTATTGGCGCAATGGCACTTATCGGGCAGAAGAGAGGCGCCCTCTTCTCCTTTCCTTCTTGCAGACCAGCCGTCTACATCCTTACTCAGAAGATCGTCCCACTGAATTCAATGGGGCACACTCCCAAATAATTACGATTAGGATTGTACAGTGGTACCTCGGGTTACATACACTTCAGGTTACATATGCTTCAGATTACAGACTCCGCTAACCCAGAAATAGTGCTTCAGATTAAGAACTTTGCTTCAGGATGAGAACAGAAATCGTGCTCTGGCTGCGCGGCAGCAGCAGGAGGCCCCATTAGCTAAAGTGGTGCTTCAGGTTAACAACAGTTTCAGGTTAAGAACGGACCTCCAGAACGAATTAAGTACTTAACCTGAGGTACCACTGTAGTAGTGAATGAGGAAGTTAATACCCATTCTCATAGCGATGCCCTTCAGCTGCACTGAGTGGGCATCGGCACCACCTGCTGGCGGAGAGAAATGCTGCGCCACACATCAACCCATCTGTATGCACTACGACCGTGCAGCAGCTGTCACGATACAACAAATCCTTTTCCGTGTTCACGTCTGGGTACATTCAGGAGCAGACGTTCAGAGCCCCACTCACAGCAGGAGGGCTCCCCAAACACAACAGGGCCGTTTTATCACACTTTGACGTGATACACCTCATCTAAGGAGGGTCCCCCGGTAAGGCCATCTGGAGGCTAAAATGATCCAAGTTCACTACCGATTCTTTAAAAACGTTTTGTGGCCTCGCAGAGCAATGTTTGCAATGATGTGCTTCTACCATGCTGCTGCTGCTGCAATGCAAACAAAACCTGAGGGCAACCTTTTAAACAAAGGGCAGGAAAACTGCTGACGTGCCTTGTTTGCATATAATGGTAAGCCTAACCATGAGCTAAGTGAACAAGCAAGCATGCGAGTGCGCTTTGCTGCTTCCTCCTGCTGCTGCTGCACAACTGACAGAGAAGCCATGGTTTGGAGTAGTGTTTCATGCCAGCGCTGTAGCAGCAATAAGGAGCTTGTTTTTCCTGGTGGGGGTGGTCAACCTTTCCTCCGGTCACTTAGCAACAGTGATTAAGCGAACAAGCCTCCTGACCAATGGTGCTGTCTGTTGAGGGCCAAAGTCATGTTTTTTAAAAAGTGAAAATTAAAAATCTGTGGTTCCTGCTGGTACATGCATACCCCCAATACCCCGCTGTCAGCAGCCCTGAGTGAAGCAATTTTCTAACGGTGCACCTGCACAACTTCTCATTCATATTTAGCTATGGCTTGGCTTAGGGTTACTGACATGCCAGGCCGTAAATATGAGATTCAATTTCAACTGAGCAGTGGTAAAATGAAGTAGCAAGATACAAAGGTGGTCTGATCCCTATAGTCCCAAACTGCTCTCTGGTGAACCTCAGTGTGAACAACGCTATACAAACCTAATGTTCTAATATACCTGCCACTTCACAGGGACTCTGAAGGATATTTAACCTCCAAAGATAGAAGAAATGTCTTAGCTGGAGTTCTCTGAAGAGTTGCAAGCATTATCTCTATTAGACAACTGTTAGGCTTGTTGGGCTTATGCTGAGGACACCAATGGAGTAGTAGCAGCTAAAATCACCTCTCGGATTCAGATGAAGTCCCGCCTGCAGACCTCTCCAGCTCTTTTCGCACAAGCCAGCCTGTTAGAACCACATCCCAGGCAGTGTTCACTGGTCACACATGAAACAGGGCCTCCTTTCTATTTTTATTTTTCAGAAGTAAACTGTCCAGGATTTTGATGGTGCAAAGTCCTGGCATGGTTATTCTGCTCCTTATGTGACTTTAAGAATCAGAGGTTGTAAATGGGTATTGTTTCTGCAGCTCCAGGATCCTGATCAGAATGAGGCAAGCAACCCCCAGAAAAAACAGCCACAACAAAACCCAGTAGTAGGTGGGCATGGAGAACCAGGCTCTGCAAAGCTCCATTTTAGATCCTTTGCACCTGCCAGGAAAAAAAAGAGAGAAAATAATCACCTGGTGCAGTCAGTCAACTATCAGTCTGATGCCCTGCCATAAGCTAGGCCCAGTAAGCTCCGGCTTCCATTATTTGTAGCCTTCATAAGAATGAGAGTACTTTTAACAACACTAAGGAAACACTAAATTATGTAAAATGTAAAATGTATAAACACAAATTTATACATTCCTCCTGAAACAGCTGAATTCTGCAATCTATACTGAATGTGCACATTTACACACATTTTTGTATTATTTCATGTCGTTTATCAATTCCATGGTCATAAAGGCTAAACATTTTACATTTCTTTTACAAAAATAGTTCCTCACAGAATGCTGAATTCCCAGAAATGAAAATACAGCAGAACAGGCCTGCTAGATCCACCACACATCCAAGAACAGATCCTCACCAACACACCAACAGAACCTCGACCAGGAACTTTCTATCTTCTACCTAAAATACACAAACCAGGAAATCCAGGACGCCCCATCATTTCAGGTATTGGCACTATTACAGTGGGTGTCTCCGGTTATATGGACTCTGTTCTGAAACCATATGCCATCAGTGCTCCCAGCTATGTACGTGACACCACAGATTTTCTGAGGAAAATACAATCTTTAAATAATCTTCCCAACAACACTATACTAGCTACTATGGATGTGGAATCTCTGTATACCAACATCCCACACAACGATGGTTTACAAGCTATAAGGAACACCATTTCAGATAAAACCACAGCGGACCTTGCCACCAAACTCTGCCAATTTGTCCTTACCCACAACAACTTCAAATTCGGTGATGACCTGTTCCTTCAGATCAGCGGCACAGCAATGGGCACCCGCATGGCCCCACAGTATGCCAACATCTTCATGGCAGATTTAGAACAACGTTTCCTAAACTCCTACCCACTCAAACCTCTCTTGTATCTGCGATACATTGACGATATTTTTATCATCTGGACACATGGTCAACAGACCCTGGACACCTTTCACCAGAAATTTAATGATTTTCACCCCACAATCAACCTTACAATGAATCAATCTATGCAAGAAATACATTTTTTGGACACTACTATAAAAATACAGGATGGGCGCATGGACACCACCTTATACCGTAAACCAACTGACCGACAAACATATCTACATGCCTCTAGCTACCATCCCAAACATACCAAACAGTCCATTGTATATAGCCAGGCACTACGTTACAGCCGCATCTGTTCCAATTCTACAGACAGAGACTCTCACCTAAGAGATCTACAGCAAACCTTTTCAGAACTAAAATACCCAGCAGATGAAGTTAGACAAGAGATCAACAGAGCCAGACTTATACCCAGAGAGAACTTGCTGCAAGACAGACCCAAAAAAGAAAATAACAGAACACCTCTAGTCATCACATACAGCTCCCAAGTTAAAACTGTACAACGCATCATCAGAGATCTACAACCTCTCCTGGACAATGACAGTTCTCTTTCTCAAGCTCTGGGAGGAAGACCTTTCATTGCCTACAGACAGCCACCCAATCTTAAACAACTCCTAACCCACAATAATACTACAACCAGACTTAACACGGACACTGGCACCAGAGCCTGCAATAAACCCAGATGCCAACTTTGCTGCCACATACACCCGGACAACACCATTACTGGCCCCAACAACATCACACATACCATCTCGGGACTATTCAATTGCTCATCATCTAACATTGTGTATGGCATCAAATGCCAACAGTGTCCTTCAGCTCTCTATATTGGACAAACAGGCCAAACCTTACGCCAAAGAATAAATGGACATAAATCTGACATCAAGAATCACAAAACAGAGAAACCAGTAGGAGAACACTTTAATCTCCCAGGACATTCTATACAAGATCTCAAAGTAGCTGTTTTACTACAAAGGAATTTCAGAAATAGACTGGAAAGAGAAGCTGCTGAATTGCAACTCATTACCAAACTTAAAACCATGGAGAAACCTGGTTTGAACAAAGACATTGGATTCTTATCCCATTATACATGACTAAGCCATTTCTCACCTTCTCACCCCTTGCCTTTTCCTGTAAGACCCATTACAGTCGTTAAGAGTCGTCAGCAGGCTCATCCCAGCTATCTGCCAATCTCCCATTCCCACCACCCTTCTGAGTAATACCCCTCCCCACCTTCTCACTATATAGAAGGATCTGGCAACTTCTGTTTCAGTGTATCTGAAGAAGTGTGCTTGCACACGAAAGCTCATACCAAGAACTAACTTAGTTGGTCTTAAAGGTGCTACTGGAAGGATTTTTTTTATTTTGATTATGGCAGACCAACACGGCTACCTATCTGTAATTTTGTGATGTGAGGAAGAGTATGTCCCTTTGTCTCGCTCCAAATCTCTGGCCAATCTGTTTCAACAGAACACCCCAAATTCAATAGAACACATTTCCTAGCTCTACAATATCCTTTTTCTTTTTTGAGATATGGCAACCAAAACTGTGGATTACAGAAAGTTCTGTTCAGACTGCAAAGAAAACTTCCCATGTGGAGAAGGGCTAGAACAATCCTATGGATGGCAAGCATAGAAAGCATTGTTCACTTACAGAAGCGTCTCTCCCCTCAGTTCCTCACATTCTTCATCTAGTTCCTCAGTGCCTGATTCCTCTTTGAGTTCTTCCTCTACAGTCTTACTGATGTTGCTTCTGCACCGAAGTTCTGACTCCCTCCTGAGAAAAAAGACAGTGTGCATCCTGCAGTGGTCAACTAACCCCAGAAAAAGAGGCTCACAGCTCAGCTAGCAATGAAGTACATTTCTAGTAATGCTGGATGAAACTTCAGAGAAATGGAGTCTATCTATCACTCAAGGAGCTTCTTTGGGCTCCCATCTTTGCAACAGCAGATTGACTCAGCCTAAAATATATTTGTCCTCCCAAGGAGGTGATTAAAGAAGACCGAGAGCCATTTTGGAGATGGGCCCTGATACAGAGATAGACTAATTGGCATGTCCCCTGGCACAAAGAACAGCTTCACTTTACATGGCAATACCCAGGCATACCGGTGTTTCTCTCATCAAATAAAGTGGAGTGTGACTGACAAGTGGCAGCCTCACAGCACCTGTGTACATGTGCTGGGAGCTCCCAGGTGTGTGTATTTTAAAACATGGGCCTGTTTGCTGCAGAAACCAGCAATCCACTTGCAGCAAAATGCCTGCTGCACAGTGCATAGCCGAAACATATTATCTGGGAAACAAACCCTGGGTCTCAGTTCATAGTTTGATGTCTTCATCACTCAGATGTCTGCTCTCATTTAAAGAGGCCAGATTCTCCCTCCAGGAGGCAGAGATCACACTGCTTTCCCTTCTGTGTAGTGGCTTCTGTCTACAACATGTGAGGCCCTTTTTCATACACCTCCTCCACGAGAAGCCCAGAGGGCAGCAACACAAGAATGGGCCTTTTCTGCAGTGGCTCCCTGTTTGTAGAACGCGCTCCCCAGAGAGGCTTGCCTAGTGCCTACATTACATATCTTTAGGCACTAGGTGAAAACATTTGTCTACAACCAGGCATCCTACTGCCTTTTAAATGTGTTTGTTGGAGTGGGGGTTATTGGTTTTGTTTTGTACAGTCATACCTTGGGTTATAGACGCTTCAGGTTGCATTTTTTCGGGTTACGGACCCGCCGAAACCCAGAAGTACCGGAACGGGCTACCTACAGGTTTTGGGGGTCGCGCATGCGCAGAAGAGCTAAATTGCACTTTGTGCATGTGCAGAAGCGCCAAACCGCAACCCGCACATGCGCAGAGTCACCACTGCAGGTTGCGAACGCTGTGGGTTGCAAACATGCATCCCGCACGGATCACGTTCGCAACCCGAGCGTCCACTATACTTGTTTTATTACATATTTTGTGTTCACATTTTGCATTTTTATGTTGTGAACCGCCCTGTGATCTTCAGATGAAAAGTGTTACACAAAATTAATAAATAATAATAATGCATCATACTCGATTCTGGTTGTCCCTGCCATGCTCTGCTGGGAGAAGCTGGGAGATGCTGCATGCAGGAGAAAGTAATTGTCAGCAGAGTCTTCCTGGAGACTGTGGGGTTGTCTGTGGGAAGGAAATTATAAGATTACCACACTGGACATGCCAAGGACCAAGCAAGACTATTCCGCACACTTGAATCAAGCTTTGCCTCTTGCATCAACCCATCCCTACCTGTCTGGGTTCTCCTCCTCCACCTCCTCCTCCTCCTCCACTGCCGTTGACTTAATTGCTTCCCCCTCAGAGCTCTGCTCATTTTCAGGGCTGTGAAAGTGCTGCAATAAGAATCAAGGAAGATTGTGATCAAAAGATGAAGAGAGGCTGGGAAGCCTTGAGCCACTTACATCATCTCTTCTGGGGACTAGAAGGGGGAGGGCTCTCTGGAGGAAAGTAACAAAATTCAAACAGAACAAGCATCAAAAACTGGAGCAACAGAATAATGCAGCGTGAGCCGTTTGTAACTGCACTATTCTGAGAACTACAGCTTTGATTTGGTAGTACCAAGAGCTTTTCCAGAGCTTAACCAAGAGCTTAACTTATTTATTTTATTTTTTGGAATTTTTATTTCCTTACATCCCACCATTCCTGCAAGGAGCTCCTGGTGGCGTACATGGTTCTTACACACCCCACACACCAATTTTACCCTCACAACAACCCTGTGAGGTAGGTTAGACAGAGAGGTTGTGACTGGCCCAAGTTCACCTGTTAAGTTCAGCAGGGATTTGAACACTGGTCTCTTGGTACAAAGCTTACATGGGGATTAAATTATATCCAATATTTATTGAGCATTTGTTCTGATATGTTTGCCGGGTGGTTATAAAACAATGAGCATCCATCCTGATTTTCTTGCAGGGTGTTTACACATCTTCCTGTTAATTATTTATTCACTCCACACTTTTCAGTTAATTTCCTCATCACGTTCCTAACTGCAAAATTATAACTGGATTTACCACACTAGAGTGAGAGCACTTTAATCCACTTTAATTGTGGAAACTATAATTTCCCAGTTTGCACTCAAAATCCCTCCCACAAAATACTGGCAGTCGGGAGTCTCCTAGCCCTCAAAGCCTGAAAACTTGAGTAACTAAAGGGAATTCCAAATGTGGCATTCTGAATCCCAGGATCTGAGGAGGAGGGTGTGGGGATGACTCATGGCTGCTGATTCCCTGTGGTTAACAGTGCTGCTAGGAATTTGTAGCTCACTAGAAGCCTCAGAGGCTGGTACAAAGCACTTTTGCCAGTGATTGTTAACTTTAATGAAAACAAAAAGCCGCATGAAGCAAAGAGTCAGATAAAAGTGAGTCACGTGAATTCACATGGACACTGAAAGCAGACAAAAGCATGATGTGCAGTTACTTCTCTCTAATTTTTGCGAGCCAGTCCCTTTTGTTGACGCTAGTTCCTTTGTGTATAGCAGTTTTGCTTAATCCTGAAGAAGATAATGTAAAGAAGGCCTTCCAGTTCAGCTTCACAGCCAGTGGATAAGGAGAATAGGCAAACTTGCAGCAACAGGAGAGAAGGCACCACTCCTGCATAATGTCCTGTTGCCCCAGGCTTGTTAGAATAGCATATATTGCATCTGGAACAGAACTTGGAATCCTTATAACTAAGTTCGCTTCCAGACTGTCAGCACTTTTGCACTGACCTCTCACCCATTCAAGTGGATGCCAGCATATGTCTTTCATGGAATAAAAAACACCTTCATAACTCACCCCCGTGAAAGTGGGCACATTGCAATACAGAGCTCTTGTGCTAAAACAAAAACTTTGCAGTAAGAAAAGTGACAGGGAAAAGCACTGGAACTGTGGGATAACTACCATTTGATGGCAGCGCCATATAACTTTCTTGCAGATATTGTGCAAGCAAATCAGGACACATGTTCAATAAACTTGCCCGTCTTGGAGCAACCCAAGGCTGGTCTTGAATGTGGTGCTGTGGAAACAATGTCCAAAAAATGAATGGGATTGACGCATACCAATGTAAAACAACAAATTGATAATAAGAACACATTTACCAGATCATCACTACCAACAAGTTTTCAGGTCACTTTCAGGCCTAAAGGTGCATGCTGGGAATTGGAACAGACTGGGAATGAACAGATTCATTTCCCATCATGCATTGCAATGGCACTTAGGAATTACACAGCCTTCAATACTGGTAAGCTTTAATAAACATGGCTTAGTAAAAGCTTGCTTTTCCAGCTTCAGGCAATACAAAAATGATCACAACTTAGATTTGAATAAACTCATGGAGGAACTCCAGAATGTGCCCAGGTGGAATTAGACACATGTGTGCAATGCATAACGGGCAATTCAGTTGGAATGTGGGACGTCACTGTGTTTTGGTGCATTGCAAACCAGCAAGCAATGAAGATCAGGCATATCCTTCATTGCAAAAAGCTCATCATAGAGGGAGAGCTTCCTTACCATCAGCTGTCTGGGAATCACTGCAATGCTGACTCTACGACGAGCTGATCCCTGGGACATAGAAGAACAATCCTAGTTAGCAGAGCAGTAGTTACAGGGAGGCTTGCGAAGAATGCATATTCCCTGAATGTTCAGCTTTCATTAAAGAGACTTGTGGTATGTTGGGTTATGGAATATACGGGAAAGTCTGCAGGTAATATTATACCCAGTTGCTCAGGAACAAGGAAGCCAATTTTGCTGCATTAAGTCAATGAGTGCAAGGAAACTGAAACAAGCAGCAGGCATTTAAAAACATTTGATTCTGTTACATTTTATGTTATTAACATGTAGTATCATTAAAATAACTAACATATTGGGTCACCTGTACTGAAAGCCTTTTGGTTTTGAATGGATTTCTCCCCCATCCACTGGATGTCCCTTTAGCATATACACACACCCCCGAAAAAAAATCTAGCTAGTATGGTTAGGGCAGGTAGACCTCTGCTCAAGAGCTCATTTGTAAAAGGGGCTATTCATGGAACTGAACAATACTTGAAGAGCCAAAGTGACCCATTTGCCTTCTGGCATGATCTCAGGGAAAGCAGCAGCAGCACAGATCCTGTGCTCCATGAAACATAGGAGGAGATGCACACAGTCCCCCCACCTCCACTCTGTCACTTTACCTGCTGGAACATTCGCAATGGAGGATGCTTCAGTCTCTGCTCACTATCGTCTAGGGAGACAAAAACAGGGGAAGGGCTGTAGCTCAGTGGTACGGCACACGCTTTGTCCCAGGTTCCGCCCTTGGGATCTCCAGGTAGGGCTGGGGAAGTCTCCAGTTTGAAACCCTGGAGAGATGCTGCTGGTCAGTGTAGACAACATTGAGGTCAATGGACCAATGGCCTGACTATGGGAAGGCCTCCCATGTTCATAAAGGCAATCACTGCATCTGCCTTGAACTGCTTTATGCTCTAGAGCACACTTGAGCAGAAGGTAGATTGGAATTTAGTAGCAACTTGCAGATAATCTGCAATAACTTGGACAATTTGTGGATAATATGGATAATTTATGATTTCATAATATAATGGAAAATATTTGGAACAACAAAAAGCCCGTCGTAAATTAGACTGCTGAAGTACAGAAAGGGCAACTACGAAAGTACTTTGTTTGACAGGACTGTGAGGTACTGAAAACAAATTCCTAGGCTCATAATGTACACAAAGGCACCCTGTTCTTTAATTCTAACTACAGTCATACCTCATGTTATGTCCGCTTCATGTTACATTCTTTTAGGTTACAGTATGTCCCATGGCAACCCGGAAGTACCGGAAAGGGTTACTTCCGGGTTTTGCCACTCGCGCATGTGCAGAAGCACAAAATGATATCACGTACATGCGCAGAAGTGGCGAATCACAACCCGCACATGCACAGATGCGCTACTGCGGGTTGCGTTCTTTTCATGTTGCAAACGGGCCTCTGGAATGGATCCCGTTCACAACCAGAGGTACCACTGTATATGGCTTTTGCTCCAAGTTCTGGTTGGTAGATCTTTTGGGGAGAGGGTCTTAGTCAAAAAAAATAAAGTAGATCAGTCAAGTATGAAGACTTCCCACCCATATTTTCCCTATAGGATAGGAGCACCTGCGTGCAGACGGTCTGAGGTGCAATCCCTGGCATCTTCAGGGCGGGCTGGAAGAAACCTTGACCTGAAACCCTGGGGTGTAGAGAATACTGAGCAGGATGGACCAATGGTATGATTCAGTATAAGGCAGCTTCTTCTGCTGGCAGCTGAACAAAGCTTCAAGTCAGTTCAAAGGGCTTCACTGGTACATGTAATGCAACCCCAACCCTGTTGGGGTTATGAGGAGAGTGGCAGCAGTAGCAAAAAGCTGGCTTTGTTTCTCTAGAATCACCTCTCATGTATTTGCAGTTCAACTGATGCACTGCAAGTGTTGGCTTTTCACCAGTGTGCCGTTATCTACAATCCATTTCAACACCCAAAAAAGCCCCATGCAACTTGCTCCTGAGAACTGACTCCAGCGCCTGGTGTCTTCTTATTCCCGCTAATGCCCCTTCTGCCCACGCATCAGCATTTGTTCACATTATGTTTTCATCTCAAGGCACCGCACAGCCACTCTTTGCACGAAAGCGGGCCCCACCTCACCCCTGTTTTCTGCCAGCTGCCGGTTGCGCGAGTTCTGCTGAATGAGCCTCTTCATCTCCTCCAGCTCCGTGTGCTCTCTCAGGTGGTGCCTTTTCAGGTTCTCGACGTGTTGCACCATCACCTCTGCAGCCCGGCTCATGCGGGCCTCCTGTGGGAGAGAGTGCAAGGGGTGGTTTAAAGCAAAGCAGTGGGGCAAGGTAGCTCAGAGACCAAAAGCCAGCACAGTCCTCTTGGGAAGGGGCCTGGAGATATTGCTGCGTGTTTACTTATTTCTGTATGGCAGATTGGCCATGGAGGTACTTCGGGTGAGAGGTGGTGGGTTGCCTATAGATTTAATAATCTATAGAGTTAATAGCAGATTAAACTGAGGAATTCCTGGTCCTCCAGAGCACATTCTCTTTGCCATTGTGCTGTATCAGCTCTCGAAAGAAAACAGCAAGAGTCCTTTTAATAAAAGAGCTTCAAGATCTTGATACAGTAAGTTGGCAGAGCTCAGGCCCAGAAGCCAAACGCAATCTGGCCCTCAGAATTCTCCATAGGCCAGACTCCCTCCTTAGTCACATCCCTCACGAGCCCTGCTTCCCACTCTCCTTGGGTGTTTTTGCCTGGCTGGAATGTGTCCTTGGACTCTGCAAACACCTCTTACTTGTCTGGATGAAGGGTTGGGGGGGGTGCAAGTGTTTGCAAAAATTAGCCTGCTGTACAAAGGTAAAATTTATAGCAATTGTTCTGCCCACTTTTGCTGTGGCATGTGGCCCCCAAGAAGGTTGGCTAGAAGGGAAATTGACTCTAGGGCTAAATGGAGTTCCTCATGCCTATGGCAAATCTTTAAAACAACCGATAGTGTGAATTTAAGTTCTACACTGGCAAAAAGACACACTTGTAGAAGAGCCCACAGTCATTTGCCTTATGTTCACCACCTAGCTGGTAATTGACCTGATGGACAGCTCCTAATTTCTCAGCTGCGCCCGTTGCCCGTTCAATTGCTCCTTCTAGGACGGCAAGAGTGCTTTGCAAATGTTCTACCAATTCCTTGTGCCTGGGGTCCAGGCAGGCCTGATCCAGCTTCTGGAGAGATAAAACACAAGATGGAAAATATTGGATTAACTGGACTATCAGCCTAACTCCTAACTGAGGTTCTTCACCAGACCTTGATAAAAAGGCAATCCCAAGCAATAGATCATTACTTACACATTAGACATATTCACCAGCAGTTTAATCAGGTTTGGTTTAGACAATTGCATGGATCCACAGTTCCCATGAGCAGAACTCTGTTTACAGGGTACTCCAGCTGAAGGAAGCAGAGGGAGGTGGTTTTTGCTGATTCCTCCTCTCTGTTGTTGCCCTCCCCCGGAGGAAAAAATGGCTCTGGAGGATTGTGGGACCTCTGAAATAGTGTGGAGAGGTAGCCATGAGGTCTTCAGGGGGAATCCGTCAAAATCACCTCCCACTTTTCCTCCAACAGGACCGCATATTCTGTGAATATCTATGATATTCTGTGAACAGCTGGATCAAAATGAAGATAGTTGAAATTAGGCACAATCAAAAATCCATGGGATCAAGTTAATTTATTTAACTCTCATTTAGTTAAATAGAAACTAAGTGCAATTAACTTAGGCTGCTTACCAACAGCTGTCACCCAACCATATTCGGAAATAACTGCAGTTTTCAGATTTCTGCAATTGCACCATGGTGGAATAGTGCAAGCAACATAATTTTAAAATGACACACTAAATGGGGTGCAAAAATGATGGTGAGGGACACCCACTTAAAAATGTTGAGAAAAGAGGTATATGGTGACCATGAGAATCAGTAAAGGGGAGAAGAGAGCACCACTCACTGGACTATGTCCTGCGTACTGTATAGATGCAAGACAGCACGACACAAGCAACAAAAAGCACCACATCCCCTAAAGTGTTTATAGCAAACAGTGATCCTGTTTGTACCTTGCAACAGACTAGCAGCCTCATACCTGGCACTGCTTGAGAATTCTAAGAAACCAAAATAATCAGTGCGGCTTTGAAAGGTTCAGCCCACCATCTTGATTCAAAATGGCACCCAACTGCATCAAAACACCAAAATCTCAGGAACCTTCATGCCAAATTTAGTCACAATGCTTTAAGAGGAATGCAGCAAACGAATGGTCCAAATGGCCAAGGGTTCTTGGGACATGGCTTCACTGACCTGCAGCATCGCCCGGCATTCCCCAAGCTCATGCTGAATATTCTCCTCAGCTGTGTTCCTCGCTCGCTCTTCCACCTGCACTCGCCGCCTCAGCGTGAACACGTCACAGCGGAAGGCAAGAGCCAAGTGTGCAAAAGCTGCCTGCCAAGAAAGGGGGCAGGTCAAAACACAGCAAACGACTCTCAGGAACCGGCATTCAAATGCAAGCATAGGCTTAAAAAGAAAAAAAAGGAAAGGAAACTCACCAGCACCATTGCAAAAACAAAAGCATTTTAGGGGAAATGTTTATGGCCTGGCTTGTGAGAAAAGGAAGGCCAGTTCCTGGCTAGAAACAAGCATCTATATTTTGCTTAAATATTTTAATAATTTTATACAAATGTATTCCTGAAGTTTTCAGGCTCTTGAAGAGAAGAAGAGTTTGGATTTGATATCCCGGTTTATCACTACCCGAAGGAGTCTCAAAGCGGCTAACATTCTCCTTTCCCTTCCTCCCCCACAACAAACACTCTGTGAGGTGAGTGGGGCTGAGAGACTTCAAAGAAGTGTGACTGGCCCAAGGTCACCCAGCAGCTGCATGTGGAGGAGCGGAGATGCGAACCTGGTTCACCAGATTACGAGACTACCGCTCTTAACCACTACACCACACTGGCTCAGTTTCACCTCAACAGCCAGTCGGGGGGGGGGGGGGAGAAGGGCAAATCAGGCTGCCAGTTGTGTATACATCTCTGTGTGTGAGTTAAACTGATAAGAAGCACTTCAAGGTTGTGCCTGAAGACTGGTCAGTCAACTTCGGTTGTTTCTAGTCTAATGTCTACACATTCAGGCTGGGCACTGGGTGGAGATAGTAAGACTTTGGGAGGCGCATTGTTGTTGGCATCATCATGACCATCAAGCAGGTGCCTGTGGAGTCTTGCGAATCCATCTTCCAGGCACATCTCAAAGTCCTAATTGTTCAAGACACGCCCTGATAGCTGAAGAAAGTATTGCACCCTCCCAGCAATAATAATTTGTGATTTAACTATTGGGAAAATGTGACTTGACTACATATTGGGAACAGTGCATTTTCCCCTGCTATACTTTCTAGCAAGGCCCTTGGAATGTGCTGCAAATGGATTGGGAATGATCAGCAGTTATGAATGTAGAGATTTACTAACTGTGTGCAATGAGCTGCTGATCAACTTAACACTTGCTCTATGGACAACTTTAAATGAGTGTGGGATGTTCCCCGCCAAGGGCAGCAGGTGGTTAGTCAGAGCATCAGCCATACTGGAAACATTGTGCATTATATAATATTTGTATACCACTTAATACTGAAATCAGTCTCTAAGTGATTTACAAAACAATAAATATGACATATATAACAAACAATGAAACGGCAAAACTGCAATGCAATGCAATAAAACAATAAAATCACTAAAACTAATGACATTTAAAAACATCTTTAGATCCAGGGATCCCTTCCGTCTCCAGCTTGCCTCTCACCAAGGCACACCCTGACTTGCAAAATACTACATGTGAGACTCAAATTCTACCTGACATCTGCACAAATCACAAATACCTATTACTCATTCAGTATCACTTGTCCCATTTTGCTCCCACCAATACACACAAACACATCATCCACCCAATCACTCTAATGTCACCCATTCAGTCACCAACCGCTAACACCTGTCACTCCTTCCACTCAACAAAAATGAATAGGAAAAACCAATAAGACAATGAAGCCATTCATGGACAGAACAATGTAAATAACTATAATGGTATGGGGTTGCTCGTGCGTAAGTTGCCGCCTCTCCTGGCTATGTTGCCTTTTAAACCTTTCTGTCTGGACAGCCCTTCAATTCGTGGCTGCCTCAGTCGCTAGCAGAATTCCTCAGTGGGCGTTTCTTAAACCTTTTCCAACATAAAAGTTGTTTGACACCCAGTCTCCTCCTACTTTCTCTGCGCGGAAGTCTTTTGCGCAGGGAGGGCGTGGGTAGCGGAGGACCAGTGCTCTCCCCGCTGGTGTCCAGTGAAGAGTCTGGGAGCCCTCTCTCCGATTCCCCCATCTGCCCCTCCTTATTCCTGGTGTTGCACTGAATTGCTTCCCCATCTGCTGAGCTGCCTCTCTCCCTGCTGGGCCCTTCTCCAGCATCATTAGAGAGCCTCCCCTCCACCTCTAGCTCCGATGTCAGTTCCCTGACAATAACAATACAAACAGCCACCCATCAGTCACACAGATGGACTGTTCCTCCAAGCAATCTGGCTCCCAACCAGCTTGCTGTGCTCCACCAAGACTCTCACCCAAGGATGGGTGGAACCGCACACACACCCTCACCTACCAGCAGATTTGTTATTGTTGTGGTTTTATTATATATATTAGCTTGATTTCTTAAAAATGTAAACATACAACAAAAAACAATTCAAGATCTAACTATCAAAATTACTCTGAATCTCCTGACTTCTCCCCATCTCTTCCATGGGTCCTGATGGTAATATTTACAACTGCATATCAACACTTATCCAAATTTTTATCCTTCCAAATTATCCATACTTTCCATTACTTTACAAGGGTGTTTAAAATCCTCCTAATGTTTTAACCTGCTTACAATGGTCTCGAAAACAAATTATGAACTTTCCCCATTCTTTTTTAAAGTTCTTCTGTTCTTGATTTCTGAGCTTCCCAGTTAATTTTGCCATTTTGGCATAGTCCATCAACATGGTTCCAACAGATTTCTCTGTTCGTTCCAGAATTGTTAAGAAAGGAAATTAAATGATTTCAAAATTAGAAGGTTGCCGACCAACGTAGATAAATTTATTGTGTATAGTTTAGCTATTTAAAACAGTGTAAATTGCCAAGGGAATTTTGAAAGCTAAATTATTTGGGTAAACTTTAAGATTTGACAATTTGCAGTCTACGCATGGATGTTTTAACTCACGCTCGGATTGTCTCGTTTGTTTGTTTGTTTTGCGATTTAATATTGTTATGGCCACGGGCTACGAACAATAACAACCTGATTGACTGAATAGTCAGAGCATCACAAGGGCCACAGCCACTGCCAACTACCAGCTGGAAAGCAAGGCCCCCAAATCAACTGTGAGATTGAAGCTGGTTGCTATGATCATTTGCTGTTCTGACGATGGTCTCACTAAGCCTCAGAATATTTCATTCAAAGTGGCACATAAAAGTGATACTAGACATCCAAGCCAAGTGAAGACAACAGCACTCAACTCACCTCCACATCCTGCTCTGTCAAAGCTACCCTGCGAAGGAAGAGAAAGCAGAGCCATAAGAGATTTGGCAAGGCACAGACAGCTCAGCAGGTTGGAGGACCTGTGGTTTCCAACAAGGATAGCCTCTGTCTAAATCTGAAACTGCGCAAAAAGCTAAATGCTAACTAACTAAGGGGTGGGGAGGGGAATCCACTGTCAGTTTCCATTTCTTATTGCAGAAAGTATTGATCTGATGTGTAGAGATCTTTCCTATTCTACTTAATTCAAGAGGGTTCTGAAAGCTTCTCTGTGTGAAAGAAACAAGCGGAAGGTTCATGTTTGGGTTATTCCTTCAGAGAAGCTGATTACAGCTGGCTTAAACTGGTTCTCTTATCTCTTTCTGTCAGATTAGGCTGACTATTAAAGTAAGGCCAGAAGGAGCCTGGGTTGCACTTTCTCTTTCTATATCTTTTTCTTCTGGTGTGGCGCTCTGTACATAGTATGCTTGGTGTTAAGGTTTATACTTATTATAAGTTATTGTAAGTTTAAGTTAAGTCTGCTACAACTGGATTTCTTGTGGACAGTGCCAATCCTGCGTGTATTGGATTTGTGACCATTATGTTCATTTGCCTTCAGTAGCAGTAGAGCTCTGCAGGATGAAATATTAATTGTCTCTGGTCTTTCTTTCTTTTTTTTGGAATCCTGCAACGTGTTTAAGTTTTAACTCTGCTAACTGTACGCTGGAATCTGCTCTGGTTCAATACTGAGTAGAATTTCATGACATCCACAACATGTTGCATTCTTGATCCTCTTATCTGCAAAAAGTCTGAGCAAAGAGATCTAGATGGGAATACTTCTGTTCAAGAAGAAGGGCAAAGGGATTGCAGTGCCAATATTAGCCCAAGGTATACAAGGGAACCGGTCGGGAAATAATATGGTAAGATTCCCCATGGCTTCACAATGTCCTGCGAGACTGTCTACATGGGTCGACATGATCCCAAATGCAGCAGTTTGCTTCCGTCTGACTGCAAGATCATTTTCGTGCCGCCTTCTTGGAACAGGTGCCATGCTTCATACAGCCCTCCCTGCTCACAAGAAACGTGGAAGGTTCCTACCTATGCAGGCCCAGCCTTTGTAGCACAGAAAGTTCCATCGCAGAGGTAGTCAGCGCATCTTCAGAGGGATCTGGGTCTAGGTAAAGAAAGATCAGCCTTGAAATAGATCCAAACCAGGGCCAGACAAGGAAAATCAAGGCGCCATGGGAGCTCCATGACACCATTCTGTATCTGAGTAGAAAACACCAAGCTATGACAAGCTATGGGTCTAAACCACAGAGGATAGGGCTATCCAATCAGAAGGTCAGCAGTTCGAATACACATGACGGGGTGAGCTCCCATTGCTCAGTCCCTGCTCCTGCCAACCTAGCAGTTCAAAAGTACTCTAGTGCAAGTAGATAAATAGGTATCGCTCTGGTGGGAAGCTAAACAGTGTTTGCGTACGCTGCTCTGGTTCGCCAGAAGTGGCTTAGTCATGCTGGTCATTTGACCCGGAAGCTGTACACCGGCTCCCTCGGCCAATAAAGCGAGATGAGTGCCGCAACCCCAGAGTCGGCCACGACTGGACCTAATGGTCAGGGGTCCCTTTACCTTTATCTATGGCAAGCTAGTAGTTGGAGCATGGGTAGGCAAACTAAGGCCCGGAGGCCGGATCCGGCCCAATCTCCTTCTCAATCCGGCCTGCGGATGGTCCGGGAATCAGCATGTTTTTCCATGAGTAGAATGTGTCCTTTTATTTAAAATGCATCTCTGGGTTATTTGTGAGGCATAGCAATTCATTCATTATTATTTTTCCAAAATATAGTCTGGCCCACAAGGTCTGAGGGACAGTGGACCGGCCCCCTATTGAAAATGTTTTCTGACCCCTGAGTTGGAGGTTGGTCAAAAGCACTTGATTTACAGGTCACCCACACACTAGATTTATAAGATACCAGCTACTGCCAGGCCTTCATAGTCAAGATCTTTCTAGCCTAGATCAAGACCAGTTGCAATGTAGATTTTTGCCACTCAGGATAGAGGCAAACCATCCATCTGTTGCTCTTCAGCCATGAAACAAGCAAACAGAATGACATAGCTAAAATAAAGCAGGAAATAAAACAGTGGGGAACTAGGACCCGGGAGACCAGGGTTCAAATCCCTGCTTAGCTATGGAGTTCCCTGGGCTAACTTGCGCCAATCATTACCTCTCATAGTCTAGCCTACCGTACAGGATTTTTGTGACAAGAAAATTAGGAGGGAGAGCAGCAAGTACACTTTTTAAAAAATGATGCAGTTCCAAAATACAGATTATTATTGCTCAGTTTTAAACAAAAAATAAGGGAAGAATATAGGGGAAATGATGGAAAGGGCCACCTGAACCTGGAAGTCAAGCAAAATATGCTAACTTTTGCAAAACAGTGTACATTGTCTCATAACCCTGGATTCAACGCAAAACAAAGGTAGGCTCTAGCTGCTTACAGCCTGTCACTTTCAGCAGGAAACACCAAACAGGGAAGTTTAAGAAGGCGAGCAGCTGAGGGTGAAGAAAGACAAGGGAGGGAGGAACAGTTTCACCAGGGCAGCTAGGAAGGGCAGGACAAGACCTGTGCGGACCACACCAAGGGGAGTTCCTGGTGATCTACACCAGAAGAAACACTCCTCCTTGGGACTTAGAAAGGAATGTGTTGATCTTTTATGGATGGAGACAGAAATAGAACTGAGAGGCAGTGTGGCATAGTGGTTACAGTGTCAGACTAGGACCCGGGAGACCCTTGTCCTACTTGGCCATGAAGCTCACTGGGTGATCTTGGGCCAGTCACAGTCTCTCAGCCTGACCAGGGTTGTTGTGATGATAAAATGGAGGGGGCGGGGAGAACTACGTATGCCACCTTGAGCTCTATGGAGGAAAAGGGGTACATAAATATAATAAATCAAGTGGAAAAGGGAGAAGCAAAACAGGAAAGAAGATAAAGTCCCTGCCAGAGAAAAATGGTAAATTAAATTGTTGGACTATGCAGAAATGGCAAAATTGACTGGAAGCTCAGGAACCAAGAAGACCAAAACTTTAATAAGGAATGGGGGAAAGTTATAATTTATCTTGGAGACCACTGTAAACAGATGAAAACATGAGCAGCATTGCAATAACACTTGTAATGTAACGGGTACTATGGAGATAATGGAGTTATTAAAAAATATGGATTACTGAAAAAGATGCAGTAGAAAAAATTAACAACAGAACGCATGGAGAGGAAGGTGGGAAGTCCAGAGATTTGGAGGACTCTTTTAACTATGGATGTGTATTATTATATTTTTATAACTGTAAAATCAAATAAAAATTATTTTGGAAAGAAGGAGAAGCAAAACAAAAGAGAATGAATGGCAGAAAAGGAAGTGGATGGGAGAGTCTAGAAAATGTAAATAAATAGCATTAAAAGAAGGGAAGGGGACACTCCCATAGGAGAAGAGCAAATGAGGAAAGCAATGGCAAAGTCTCACTCACCAACCTTCATCACTCTCACCACTATCTTCAAAGTGCACCGTTGGTTCCCTGCCCCTCGTGCTCTCCTTGCGTGCCTGTTCTTGGAGTTTCCTAGCACAATGCTGCAAAGGGAAAAGAGCAGCAGACAGGTGTAAAGCCCTGCGGTGATGGATTAGGCTCTCCTAGAAGAGGAAGGAGTGACACAGGTAAGAACCCCAGTGATGCTAAGCTCACACAGTAGTGAGGAGCTGAGGGTTGTCTCCTTCCATGTAGAGTACACTGGAACATCCTTTTAGGGGAAAGACTTGCTAGGGTGGAACAAGGCAGGTTCCAGCTGGTAAATGGATTATGAGAAGGGGGACCCCCCCCCAATAGTGCTATGTATGAAACTAAGCCGTTCTGGAGCTGATCAGCACCTAAGATGACACTACTTGGGAACTTCCTGTTAAGAATAAGTCAGCTAAAAGTAAAGTGGTCCCCCTAATGCTGCTCACCTTGTTTGTGCTATCAGAGCTATGCCTTCTCTCATCCATCACCCTTTCTGATTCACCTTCTGAACTGGCCATTGTTCCTAGAGAATGGAGGGCAAAAGGTCAGACTTGTTGTACTCATCTCAGCTTCTAATGTGCTGGGTCTGCGAAGTCAGCATGGAATATTTCCCAGTCAACCCCAAACCAGAAGCTAGCAACAGAATCAGAGGCATCAACGTACACCTCCCTGTCCCTTGAACAACAAGGGTGGAACAAGATAGCTAGTGGCCCCCAAGGACACTATACCTTTAAAGCACATTCAAAATACTGCCCCACTCCCCGAATTCTGGGCACTGTGGTTTGCTAAGGGTTGCTGGGAATTGTGACTCTGTGAGGGGTAAATTACAGTGCTCAGAATTCTTTTCTGGAATGAAAGCGCTTCAAATGTGCTCGAAAAGTATAGTGTGTACGCAGTCAAGGAAGGAAGGAAGGAAGGAAGGAAGGAAGGAAGGAAGGAAGGAAGGACCATGCCTGTTTAATGTCAATGCACACTAGACGTGTGATCCAAAATCTAAGACCAGGGAGTGGTGGCTCCATTGTAGTTGGGATGGGAGAAAGAGAACAGAAACTGGGGCCTAGAATCATAGAATTACTGAGTTGGAAGCCTACTCCCAAGGGTCATCTAGTCCAACCCCCTGTATGCAGGAACCTCAACTAAAGAATCCATGACAGATAGCCATCCAACCTTTGCTTAAAAGCCTCCAAGAAAGGACAGTCCTCCACTTTCCAAGGGAGTCTGTTCCACAGTCAAACAGCTCTTACTGTCATATGTTTTGTAAGAATCTCCTTTCATGTAACTTGAAGCCATTGGTTCCGGAGCAGGAGAAAACAAGCTTGCTCCATCTTCCATGTGAAAGCCCTTGTAGATATTCGAAGATGGCTATCATATCTCGTCTCAGTCTCTTTTCCAGGCTAAACATACCTAGCTCCTTCAACTGTTCCTCATAAGGCTTGGTTTCCAGACCCTTGATCATCTTGGTTGCCCCTCTCCGCACATGTTCCAGCTTATCAATATCCTCCTTAAATTGTGGCACCCAGATCTGGATGCCGTTCTGTGAGAGTCAGTTTGCATTGCCTTATCACCTGGCCAATAGGAGCCTGAGGTGCTCATGGAGCACTGAACCAGTACCTGACGTCAGAGATGCTGTCACTAAACCATGCAAGAAGAAAGCATTTCTTTGCGGGTAGCCTGTGGAAGAGGTCAGCTGTCAGAGGGCTGCCTCCTAGAAGTGCAGCTAACCCCACCATCCTGTTGGGTTGTGAACCTTTAAGCTCACCAGTGAAGACCCTGCCAACTTCCAGGATTTGGAGCAGTGCTTACAAACCACATTGGACGACTGCATTGTGAAAGAGAGAGAGAGAGAGAACCTCCTACCCAGGGAAATTGATTTCTCCTTCCACCCCCAGGCTTTCTGTTTCCTTACCTGAGTCCAAAGACAGACTACTTCCATCCAGCTCTGCCCGATGCGGCATCAGCGGCTCTTTGCTGAAAGATAAACAGGCTGGATTAATGACCACAGAGCCTCACCAGCATGGAGAGGAAGGTGCAATCCAAGCAGGCAAGTAACTCTTCCCTCTGCCCACCCCGCCACAGGCTTTCAAGATCCTATGAGTTTTGCCACTCCAGAAGGGAGACCCTGGGAGCAATTGCCAGTAATGTGTCAAAGGGAAAGTTTCATGGTGCTGGGTCACCTTCTGCAGTGTGATCTGGCTCGATGTGCTGCAGGCACAGCTTCCCAACCATCCCACTCCCTTCTGAGCATCCCCTACTCCACGGATCCTGGCTGGCATGGACTCAGCATCTTTACCTCTGCAGCACCGCTCCACTCGCCATCCTGGACCAGGTGGCTGGCAGCCAAGACTGCAGAGTCCTTGTTGTGACCTCTTCCTCCCTGGTAAACTGGACAAAGAAGCTCCCTGTAAAGGCATTTTCAGAAAAAAATCTATGAGTCACAAACCTCTGGCAAAGGTTTTGTGTTCATCACATTTCAACTACATTGACAAATGGGCCTTGCAGTCTCCAGGCTGCTACTGTTAAGTAACTATCTGCTGTAATCCAGGAGGTATGGAAATTTGTTCCAGGATGGAGAAAGCAGGCCATCTGCTGGGGAGGCTTAATATTTCAGTTTCAAGTACGTCCGAAGAACGCTCATTCCAGGAGTTGTTCTAAATAAAAGCCATTGTTTTCTTTTCTGGTCTTATGGACAGGCAACAAATCTGTAGTTGTGCAAGTCCCACCCACCCAACAACAACAAAATACTGCAAAGCAGGTGGAAAATAAACAGTTTAGTTGGGTGCATTAACATGTAGTTTTGCAGTAAACAGGAGAAGTGAGGAAACACATTAGAAGAGACAAGGAAGTACACAGAAAGACAAGTCGTGATCATGAAAAGCAGGTATATATGATTGCTATACTCTTCCAAGTGGTGGAATGTAAATTGATCAAATATTAGATCTAGTAGCGCCCTTACGCTTATGGTCACCTGTATTCAGTGTAGCAGACACTGAAGACTAGCTGTCAGGTAAATCAAATTCACTTCAGTGCTGGTGTGTAGACAAGCTTTGAGGGCTTATACACACAAAATTGCCATTGCATGGAAGGCTGCTACAAATTGCTCACCATAATAGCTGCCCCACGCACACACTTTGGGAGGTTTGCGAATGTGAGAGAAACATTGCAACAACCTTTAAGCTCTGAGGGTTTTGTGAAAAGTCTGGCCTTACAGATAAACGCAGAAGACACGTGAAAGAATGCCTAGGTAAAAAAGACAGAGACTGGAAGATGAAAAATAGAATGTCCAGAAGAGATTGTCAATAAGTACATATCACAGTTGAGAGGCAACAAGGCTGTCTTGTGGTGGAAGTTTTATCTTGGTTCATAAAGGAGGATTCCACCCTCACACGTTCATTGTTATTCTCATTTCACACTTCCTTAAAACTGCATGGTTTAATAGCTCATAAAATACAAGGGAATAGAGCCAAATAGCATCTTAATCCTCTCCCTGCCCCCAGACCGTAGAGATAATAAAGTGAATGCACAATCAGAGCTGTACCTATGACATATACAGTCAAACACGTACCCCCCCCCCCCCAAGATGTACTACTAATATGTAATGGAAACCAGCAGGGCTGAATGCCTAGACAGAGCTGGGTTTCATAAAAGCCTCTCTCAGCCATGCATTCACCAACAGAGCGGCCATATAAGAGCAATTACGCACTGCAACTAATCCACCATATAAACACACTCATGAAATATACATGCCTCAGCGTTTTGTGAAATATTTTTTGGTTGGAGCCAGTCTCCGGGGTCACTACAAACAGTTTTGACTCTTTTCGAGACTACTGTTCTAACAACAATTCTATGTGTGCAAAGAGGGAGAGCTGTTGCCTCATCTCACCTTGGGGCCCTTCTTCCTTTTGGAGATCCCAAGTTGGCTTTAAAGCAGCAGCTGTCAGCAAGGTGTGAGAGAGAGGGAGAAAGCGATGGAGGGGGATTCAAGGCTGCTGCTGTTGCACCAGCGCCTTCACTGCCATGCCCAGTGGGACATTCTTCTCCCCTGAGAGCACCTGCCTATGATGGATCTCTTCTCACAGCCTCTTTATCACCCCTGCGAAACACAGGTGCTATTGGGAGCTCCCGCTCCAAAGCTTTTCCCACAGAAAGCAACTCCAATCCAGGCCAAGGGCACAGAGCCGGGAGCCCAGGACCAAAGCAGTAAGCAGGAAGGGATTGCTTGACTTAACGCTTTTAGCTCTTTTCCATCTAAGGATCCTTAGCCACATCGAACATTAAAGCTTCCAAACTTATAAGACAATAGAGAAGGGATAAGTAGGAAGTCAGATATTTGTCATTTCCACCATCAGATTGTTCACTTCAAAACAGGTATCTCCCTGTATACATGTTCAATGTGTCGGCTCCCTAACTCTAAATCAGATGGACACAGGCTGCATTGATATTATTATTCTCCACAAACTAAACAGGTGCTTTTTTTTTTTTTTTTTTGCAAAGCTGGCTGGATTTGGCCATGGGAATCTACTCTTAAGGGCCACATGCAGAGACTTCAGGAGAGCTGGGAGCGGAGGCTTATTATTTACAATAATTCAACTGCATGGTCCCCAATGTGTTGTACAACTTAAAGCAATACTACATAAAATAAACACAGTAATTAAAATGAGAGAAGTGTGTAAACCATTACAGCACATAAGAAATAGGAGGAAAAATAAAGCATTAGAACAGGGCAACATATATTTGACATCCAGTCCCGGTTTAGAGGGTAAAAGAACTAGATGTCAGATATCCAAGTTAGACAAAAGTTATCCTTGGAAATTCATTCTTCTCATTGCCACAACTGTAACACAGAGATCTGTTGCTCCCACCCTCACCCAGCGCTGTTGGAGTCCAACTCCCATCAGCCTCAGCCAACATGGCCAATGGTCAGGGATGATGGGAACTGGATTCCAGCAACATCTGGAGCATCACAAGTTCTCCCCAACCCTGATCCACTCCATTGTTTTTCTTGTTTAGGAATTTTTCTTCATCCAGACAGTTGGATGTGTCTAGGCTCACTCAGCTGGCCTCTTAGATCACATCCAGGTCTACTAAAGCGTCTGAAAGCAGCCACACTGTCTGGGGAATGACAGCTTTGGTCAAAACATTCAGAGGGCACCAGGCTGGGCAAGGATATTTTCATTAATACTGCATCATGCCCTTTCGACAGAGAACTGCTTTTTTAAATTTCTTCTCTCCCACATCTCATTCCAAAGCTCACTTAAGGACATGCTCTACTGCTAAATTAAGGGATCTGGGACACTGACAGATTGAGTGTGTGCAGCCCTGCCATGAAATGGCCACAAGTGCTCTCTGACCCTTTCCCCCTTTGTGCTCGTTCCCCCGCCTGTGCAGCAAATATATAAGGACAATGGACCTACCTGGACACAGGGATGTAAGGACTGTCAAGTGCTGAGCCGCAAAGTCTGAGCATGAGCACCGAAGGAAATCCCTTTGAAGAGGGTGCTCCTGCTACGCTGATGAATGCAGTGCGAGAGCCTAAGCTGGACAGAGACAGGGACAGTCTGCCCCTAAACAAAACCGCCCACTAAGGAAGACCAGGCTGCAGTGCTTCTCCTCCTTCAAAGCAGACTTCCTCTTGCCAAGCTTGCAGTCTTTGGAATGCACTTTTGCTGCTGCTGCTGCTCACTGGAGAAGCCCCTTGTTTATAAGCCGGATGGCTGCCGCCTTGTAAACACTGCATGCTTGTCATGGTTTCAGCTCTTTCTAGCCATATGTTAGAGCAGCTTACAGACTGACAAGGAGACTGTCTCAGTTCCAGTGTCTCAGCTTGGAAAGGGAGTGGGTCCCTCCTGGGTAAACTTACTACCAAATGCAGTAAGCCAGCCCTGCTGTGTTTGGGGCCCTCCTGTTCATTCTGCTAAGTGGGACCTTGGATTTCTGCAAAATCCTGCCCCAATGCCATACTGCAGTTGGAGAACAAATTGTGCAAGAACTGCAAGCATCTCTCAGATACTAACCTAACTGGGAGGATCCAGAAGTCTACTGTTGCCTCCAGAAAGAGTATCATTTCAGAAATTGCATCAGCAGAATTCAAGACATTTAAACTGCAGCTGTGTCCATGGTAAGCCCAGTCAGGGTTTATCTAAGTAATGATGAAGCCTCAACGGAAGTTGCATCCAGAATTCGACATTCCATCACTGAACTGTAGAACATGTGTGTGGCTGACTGACTAATCAATTCAGTTAAGATAAACCAGTTTAAAATGTGCCCAATTAAATGGACAGATTTTTAAGAGAAAAGTTTAAATTACCGTATTTTTTGCACCATAACACTCACTTTTTTCCTCCTAGAAAGTAAGGGGAAATGTCTGTGCGCGTTATGGAGGGAATGCCTACGGGTTGCAGGGGGGATGTGCTGCAGTCGTGAGCAGAGGATCCATGGTTCCCCTTCTTTCCCTCCTCTGTGGCTCGCTTTGAAAAGCAAAGCGGGAGAAGAGCCGCTGAGTGGGGAGGAGAGAAGGAAAGAGAGCCTGCTTCTTTAAAGGAGCAAAGCGGGAGAGGAGAGGAGCCGCTTACACGAGTGTAAGCGGCTCCTGTCTGGTTGGTTCCTTTAAAGCAAGCAGGCTCTCTGTCCCTCTCTCCTCCCCACTCAGCTCGCTAAATAGCAGCAAAGTTTTTCAGCTCGCTAAGCTGGGGATGAGCGGGGAGGAGGGAGAAAAGCAGAGCCTGCTTGCTTTAAAGGAGCAAAGCGGGAGAGGAGGGGAGCCTTCTCCCCTTATACCCCTCTTCTTCATTATTAGCAGCATCCTTCTCCACCCACCCACGCATGCTCCTTGTCCCTTGAGTGCTTTTCCTTCCCTCCCCACTTAAAACGTGGTTACAAAGCACGGATCCACATGGATCCTCAGGATTTTTGCACTGGGTCACCCCAAATTCACCATCAGATCACATAGCATGTCCATGGCTACATCTTGCACCAAAAAAATCAAGCACCCACTGTTGCCTGGGGCTGCAGTGGTGCAAAAACATGGTTACAAAGCATGGATCCACATGGATCCTCAGGATTTTTGCATTGGGCTACTCCAAACTCACTGTCAGATCACATGTCTGTGGCTACAGCATGAATCACAAAAATCATACATCCACTGTTTCGTTTAGAATTTTTTTTCTTTTTTTCCTCCTCTAAAAACTACGTGCGTGTTATGGTCGAGTGCGTGTTATAGAGCGAAAAATACGGTATTTTCAGTACAGAATTGCTAAAAACTGAATTGCAAGCATCACATTTTACGTAGCTAGCAAGCTAGTTTTGACCCCGTCAACGCCTGTTTCCTCAGGCAACCAAGTGGCTAAGGGCAGCCTTGCTTTCTGGCTAATTTCCACTCCTCCACCTCCAGCACTGAACTAATCCACAACATAGCTGCTCTTGCCAACTAACCTCATCTCTCCCCCATCCATTCTCAAAGCAGCTTTGTTGCTTTTGATCAGACTTAAGCTACAGTGATGCCTGTGCATAAGGATAAGCAGAGATTGCTTGACTGGCCAGAAAGGAGCTTCACCGGCTCCTGGATGTCACACGCTCAAGACCATGCCAAATCAGATGTGAAGGTGCCCTGCTGAAGAAGCTCAGCAAACAGGGCTGCTGGGTCGCTCTGAAACTTCTGCATCTTACTCCCTTTTATGCCTGCAAAGCAAGCACACACGGAACGTGCGGAGTTTTGACATTACTCAAACAAGAAATAGGATGTTTCACCAGATTCTGCACCTTCCCTATTGGCACAGCTCCCCAAATTTATTTCTACATGTAGGTACGGCAATTAATATATAATTGAAATGTATACAACTGAGGTTTTCCCTCTCTCGTAACACTAGACTCGAGGGCATCCAATGAAGCTGAATGCTGGATTCAGAACAGATAAAAGGAAGTGCTTTTCCACACAGTGCATTGTTATGGAACTTGCTCCTGCAAGAGGCAGTAAAGGCCAGCAACTTGGATAACTCTTAGACAAATTGATGGAGAGGGATATTGCTGGCTGCTAGCCATGGTGGCTATATGCTCTGCCTTCACAGTTGCAGCCATGCTTCTGAATGCCAGTTGCTGAAAACCACAGGAGGGGAGAGGGCTCTTGTGCTTGAATCCTGCTTGTGGTTTTCCCACAAGTACCTGGGTGGCCTCTATGAAAACAGGATGCTGGACTAGGTGGGCCATTGCCCTGATCCAGCAGGCTCTTCTTATGTTATTTTTGTTCAGCCCTAACAAGACTGCCATACAATTAGGATAAAATTAAGATGAGATGAAACGGAACACCCTAATTACACAACTGAATAGGATTTGCATCTTTGGTCAATTTCAAGTACATGGATATGAGCTACTGTAATTTTTTTGTTTTGACATCATTCAATGCAAAAATTGTCATTTGCTGGTGAACTTCCTGGATGCTATTTGCAAACAGATTATTAAATTTCAGCATATTATCCCAAGCTTCTTTCCCAGTTGAAGGATGAATCTGTTCTTGATGTTGTTTCAATACTGGAAAACATTATAAATCTTCCATTTCCCATTCTATATGGTGCCAGATTATATGAAATATGACTAATTCTTTAATCCAAAATGACAAAATAGTATTAACTGAAACCTCAAAAGTGTGTAAGCTTTCCTCATAGGTACCCTATTTAAGGTGATGGGAGAGATTTCCATGCTCTGTTGATACTTAAACTAGGTTGTACTCAGCAACAATTCTAACTGAAGCCATAGATGATAAAACGCAGTGTAGGTTTCTGCCAGCCTGTTCTTGAAATCTAATTTGGCAATAGACCTCTTGACTCCATAGACTTTAAGTTATTGAAAACCCACGATTCGTCTCACTTATTCTTTGATGCAAAGTATCAAATTTAATCATAAGGGATTGCATTTTCAAAAGTAGACCTTGGGTAATCTCCCTTCCGACATAGGCATGAATCTGAACACAAACTACAAAGGTGCATTGAGCTCATATTTCGATCTGCAAATTCCAGTCTGAATTCTAAGGAAAACCTGACAGCATTGTGAAATATATTCACAGTATTTTATAAAAGAAATGACTAAGATTTGATATCGTCAAATCTGTTATTTAAAAGTTATG
The DNA here is from genome assembly GCF_964106645.2 of Podarcis pityusensis. Classification (NCBI taxonomy): domain Eukaryota; kingdom Metazoa; phylum Chordata; class Lepidosauria; order Squamata; family Lacertidae; genus Podarcis; species Podarcis pityusensis. The sequence continues at coordinate 47,392,506 of NC_138030.1, forward strand.
GATGTAGTTACGATACAATAATTTTATGAATTTGTAGAACCTGCATTCCCCAAACATCCATCAGATTTTCAGTGTCTTGCTGAGGTCTGCAAAACTCTATTTTCACAGTACTGTACCATCTGTTCCATAGCATGGATATAGACACTGTACGTATGTCAGGACTTGGAGCAAATAACCCCAAGCCACATAAAGCAAGGCCCACTTGGCACAGAGGCCAAATGTACACAATTTTCATGTGTACAAAGAACCCTTGGAGCAGGAAACACCCCCACCCATTTTACTACGAATTTGAATTTTTGCTGTGACTGCACTGTATTACAAATCTGTGTAAATATCTACCTAGGCCAGAGTGCTTTCTGATTAGCGGAAAAATATCTTGCTGGGTCATTGTAACTCTGCAAAGCGGTATTTCTTTGCAGAGATCTTGCCAATTTTAAACCCTAAACTGATTCTGAAGACTCTTTTTTCTTCTACAAAGTAAAAGGTGTTAAGTTGCTCCAAAGCCACAGTGAGAGGCTGCTGGCACACAGCGGGCTGCCCCAAGTGAAAAATGAGGCTGGAAATGTTGTTGCCAAGCCCACTGGTTGCTTCATATTTGAATGTCCTGAATTTGCTTTTTACCTATTTAGAAATAGTATAAATTTTAATTTTTGTCATTGTAGTTTTGCTCATCTTATGACAAGTCAATTAGTTTATTGGACCAGTCAGTATGATTTTGTAATTTTTGTATCCCCCCCCCGTCCCCGTTTATTATTACTTTGTTCCGTTCTGAAACTGAAAATACTCAAATGAAGAGGCTAAAAATACTGTAAATAAAATATTCAAAGTTAAAAGAGTAGACCCATTAACAAGTAAGTTTATTTCAATGGGTCTACTCAGAGTATAACTTAGCTGGTTATCACCTACTGTCCAGATCACTAGTATACTATTTCCATTCTATTCTGCACTGGTCAGGCTGCATGTCCTCTTCTGGAAACATTTTAAGGACATTGAGCAATTGGTGTGTCCAGATGAAAGCAACCAAGACGATTAGGAATCTGGAAACCAAATTTTAGGAGTAAGTTGTAAGTATATCATACTGATCATGGCAAGATGAAACTAAATTTTTCCAAGTACAAGGCTAGGTTTTTGCCCTTAAAAATGTCAAAAAATTAGGGGAAGTCTTATACACTGGGCCATCTCCTCCCATTATCCGAGTCCCCCAAAATAGGGGGCATCTTATAGACAGAAAAATATGGTACTCTATGCTCCATAGTGTGGGCAGAAAAGCTTCAGCCCACAAAATTGGGTGCCTTCAGCAGCTCAGGTGAGTTTGGCTACTGGGAAGTAACAAACTATAGGACATCCTATCCCCATCTTTCCTCTTCTTGAAAGGAGAACATTCTCCATCCTCTGAAATCCTGGCGCCACTGCCAATCAATAAATATATTACTGAGCTAGATGGGCTATTCTCGTCTGACTCTGTATAGGGCAGCTTCCTTTCCCACCCTCAGCCTCCCAATGGCACAGAACCTAAATACCTCAAGGACCACCTCCACCCATATAAATCGACCCAGACCATGCATTCATCATACAAGGTCCTTCTTTGTGTGCCTCCTCCACAGTACAGAGGCTTGGAGGGTGGCAACCCAAGAATGGGCCTTCTATGCAGCAGCTTCCTGAAACACTATCCCCAGGGAGGTTTGTCTGATGCCTTCATTATGTATCTTTGGGTGCCAGACAAAAATGTTCCTCTTCTCATTCTACAGCCTTTTAAATGAGTTATTTTTTTCAGGGGGTGTCCTTATTTTGTTGTTTTAGTTTTAACTATTTGTGCTTTTGCATTGCATTTTTATCCTGTGAACCACCCTGAGATCTTGTAAGGGCAGTATATAAATCAAATAAGTAACAATTGCTCTATCTCCAAACCCCTTGGCATTTTTCATGCTGGAAAGGACCTGTGTGCTACCAGTCCTTGGCCTTTTCAAGTGTTCTGTGCATTCCCAACACTGTTAGCATGCAGGGGAATCTGCTTAACAGAAAAAGACAATTCAGGGGAATCTGCTTAAACTGAAAAGGTATTCAGAGATTCCAGGTACTAGGACTTTTATAAAGCCAAAATCCACACATGTTAAGGTAGTCAAAAATATTTATATTTTCATCAGTAAAGGCGCTGGGGTTTCCCCATGGTACTCTTGATGTACAAGGCCCGCACATTCTGCCAATTTTTCTTCAGCAAAGAGACCAAGAAGTTGATGGCCAGATGAATGTTGTAGACTAACTCATCCTCAGTCATCTTCACATGCCCAACAGCCACAGCCAGACAGAGCACCTGAGAGGACACAATAAAGTATTTACTCATTCAGTTGTCTCAATAAGATAAAAGTGGTTAGGGTTTGGGAAAACACAAGCATACAAAAAATCCATTCAAGTTGTTATCCCAAATGTCACAAGTCTTACAGCAAGGCCTCACCCAAGTGAGCAGAATATTTTTTTTTTGGGGGGGGGGGGGGAGATGGGTCATCCCAATACAGTGGTACCTTGGTACTAAAATGGCTAGGCTCCCCAACAAATCTGCTCCCAAACCCAGAAGTGAGTATTCTGGTTTGCGAATGCTTTTTGGAACCTGAACATCCGACGCGGCTTCCGATTGCATGCAGGAAGCTCGTTCAGCCAATCAGAAGCCGTGCCTTGGTTTTCGAACCGCTTCGGGAGTCGAACAGACTCCCGGAACGGGTTAAGTCGAGAACCAAGGTACCACTGTACTTATCCTGTTCTGTTACACAGCAAACTACAATGGCTCACACAGCATGAATTCCTAAATAGTTACTAGGGAATAAACTCTAGAGAACACTGTGGGCCAGTCACAAAATGTCTGCCACAAGGGCATAACACAACACAAAATGGTTGCTACATCTAAAAGAGCAGAATAAGCTCACAAAATGAAAAAGGCAAAACTACCACCAATCACCTGCCCCACTGAGCAGGAAAGGGAACCTGCATCAGCTACCACTGAATTTGATGACAGAGACAAGTTATTTTTCACCACTTTAAGGAAGGGTGCTATTTTGTGAACTGCTCTGAGATCTTTTGAGAGAAGGGCAGTATATAAATCTAATTAACAACAAGAGAGACTGAGCCAGTGCAATCAGGAACTGAGATGGAAGAAGTCGCCTTCTGTATTGTGGATTTTTGAAGGGATATTAACAGAGACTTTTTGTGGGCCTTATAGGAGTACAATAGTACCCTAAATTCAGCCATTCATAAGCCAGATTTGTGTATCTGTAAATAAACCTTACCCAGGGAAATGCAACCAAATTCAGTCAAGTAAAGATGACTATCAAGTTCTTTAGCTTCAGTACTACATCAGAAAATGGAAATACTTGCGCAATTAAAAGAAAATTACCTTTTTCATTTGAAACTTTATTGTGGATTTGACCTCATCAATCTTTGCCACCATGTTCTCATTGTGAGTGAGGAGAGAAGGAAACTTGCCAGCTTTGTTCAGCCCTGGCCCCAGGATTCGAGGAATCTGCTTGATCAGGGACTCAGAGGCCAAGAAAGCATCATACTTCTTGGCTGTAAAAAAACAGAAGGATGAGCATCAAGACCATCTGAGGCCCACCTCAAAAGCTTGCAAAGCAGACATCTTCAAAAACCACCAATGAGATACTTTCCTTGTATACGCCTACTTTTTAAGGGAAATTCAAACCAGAAGTTAAATAAAACCTGAAATGAAAACGAGAACTAACCTAACCATATCCAACAGGATCCCAAGAGAAGCAGTTTGGGTTCCATATTCTTTAGGTCATTTTCAACTGTATGACAAAATTTAATTTACAGATCATGAAAACAAAGCCTTCAATCCAAAGGCTTATGTAAGGAGTTTTGTTTGCACAACAAGACTTCTGAGCATTCTTGCTGCACCAGTTAGATAAGATGCTCAGAAATCACAAGTTACCGCAACATAGCAGCCATGTCTGCACATAATGCTAGCTGCAAACTGTGGTAAGGCAAGTTGGCATGTGTGTTAGAGCTCTGTGCTGGTGCACAGAGCTTGAACTATCTCAGCTTTGCTCCTCCTTTTCTAGGAAAACAAGGCATAGAGTGGCTGGCTTTAATGTTATGTGGGAGACAGTGATCATGGTTTGTTTCTCCCACTCTTATCAACGTTTCCCCACTTTTGACAGCAAGCACTACCAAACAAAAAAATCCAACGTTGCTTGGCAGATTTTTGTTCACACAAGATTTCAGCATCCTCTCCTTACCCAGCACAATTCCAAATTCTGTTCCACAATTCTCCCAACCGCCTGGAGCAGATTATGGAGGTGTGTGGCGGCAGCAACACTGCACAAGTGGAAATTTTTCTGTGTATTGACAGCACTGGATAAAAAAGACACGCTCTCTGATGGTAGCCAGAATATGCAGATAGTTCAGTTGGTTAGAGCACAGCACTGATAGTGCCAAGGTTGCAGGGTTGATCCCTGTAGGGGACAGCTGCATACTCCTGCATTGCAGAGGGTTGGACTAGATGATCCTTGGGGTACCTTTCCAATTCTATGATAGGTGGGGGAAGGTTTTTGCCTAGGTGCAATTAAGGCATTTTCTGCTTGAAAGACCAAGGCTATCTTAACCCTGCCTTATATTTAGCTACTCCTACATCATAGCTGTCAACTTTTCCCTTTTCTTGCGAGGAATCCTATTCGGAATAAGAGAATTTCTCTTGAAAAAAGGGAAACTTTGACCGTTATGTCCAACATGCTAATTCTTATTTGCTGATGTTGTACAATATCCTTGGTACTTCAGAAGCCCTCTTCCAATTTTGCTCACCTAGTTTCTTTACAAGCTTCTTGTTCTTATTAAGTTTCTTCAGAGCCTCTATGTCCATGTGAGGGATGTCAACAGCTTTGGCCTCATCACAGTGCTGCTGGTCCCCCAATACACAGATTGAGAATTTAGGCCGTGGAGCAGACTTGAGCCTGGTGGAAGAGGAAAAGGAAGAATCACCGCTAGCCACCTCACAACTGCCAGTGATATGAAACGCTAAAGGGATGCACTGCACAATGGCTGAAAAGCCTTACCGCAGCCAGCTAGAACGTCTTCGCCCACCAGCGTCTAATCTGGCTTCATAAAGTGATCGGTGGGATCAGCAGAAGAGCTTCACCACACCTTCCCTCATGTTTTAAGACCCAGGGTAGGGGTCCGTCCAGCCACACCTACTTTGCAGCAGGGGGATCTGAACTACCCGGGCAATTCAGCATTGCACCCAGCTGCCATGTACTTTTCAGTCAACATGCTGCAGGGTAGGTAGGCTGAATTAAGAGCCTTGAAGTAACAGGGAGAGGGGTGCAGGCTGAAGGCTGGGTGGTACAGGAACAGTGCCAAACCTGACAGTGCCAGAAAAACGCTTGTCCTTTTGTGGGTCATAGTTTTTCAGACTGATCTGCAACTCCACGGTCTCCAAGAACCTAAAGAAACAGGAAAAGAAAGAAACCAGTTAGGCAACGGATGAATTAAGCTGTACACTCAAGTACTATTTGAGAAGTGGGTGGGCAAGATACTTATGTTCTCCTAACTTCTGCAGCTCAATCACATGTATATATCACCAAGAAGCTCCTGTAAAACGATGTCATGTTGACTACTCAATTATTCAGCACTGTTTATTCTTGCTCCTGGATTCACCCAGCAGTACAGCTATAGCATTAGGGTATGTTTTTAGCTGCATTTTCCTGCCAGTGGAAAAAGCAAAGACAGCAATCCTATTCTCTTTTGCTCCCACCCAAGGAATAATCTACTGCTCTTGGAAGGTGCATGAGCCAGGAATCTTTTAAAAACTGTACACCTTAATCAGGCCTGTGAAACTTTTTTAAAAACCATTTTCTAGGCATGCTATTACTGATGTTATTATTGTAACATTTTGTTTCATGTTCTACACTACCTTATGATAGTTCTTATGAAAGTGTAGTTTACAATTATTTGCAAAAACAAAACAAACTAAGACAGTGCAAACCACAGAAATTTAAAGAGTGGCTGTTCATAGTATGATCCACTGATATGCATGAACACATACAAAATAAACAAATGTTTCTAGTCCTTATAAATTTAACAAATACAACTTCTGTAACTGATTCTAGAGTCCCAAGGGATGGATGATCATCCTGTTAAGCATCACCAATCCCTCCTTCTCAATTTATAGGCAAAGTTGCTGCAGTTGTTCCTTGAGGGAGCAGCTTGTGTTGCTTCCCCTAAATTTCAACAGCTACCCAAACTCCATGCTATTCAAGTGTCTTTCCCCTTGATTCACAAAGGAAAAGTGGACAACTGATGTGCTTGGACAGCTGCAAGCCTCTATTCACACTGTCAAGAAGACAAAGGGAAGCACCTTCCAGTTTTAATGCAAACAAGATTCAACAATGCTGCCAACCGAATGCTAGCAGCTGCAGCACTTCCAAGCCACATGCTCTTGGGTCATATTTTCACTCCTCAGTTAACAGAAAGGGAATAAAGGACCATTGTACAAGCTATCTGCTAAACGTTGCATTGACCTCTCTGCCAAAGGCGCAGAAAGCATCCTGCCATATTCCCTAGTTTGGAAACACGGCTAACTTAGGCCCATGAATTTCAATGGGACCCCTCTGCATAACCATAGAAGTTGTGGATTTACTGCTGAGAAGAAGGGGTGTGTGCACGCGCGCCAGAATGCAACCTCTGCAACCTAAGTTCTTTTTAAATCTCCAATTGAAAGTATATTTGATGTGGTGCACAGAACAAGAAGGTGAAGGAAACTTCTTACTTGCGTGTCTTCGCCTGACTCCCTTGAAGGACTTCCTTCACGGCTTCGTAGAGCGTGTCACGGGAGACTTTGCTGCAGAATAAAGAAAAAAAATAACCATGTTGCACATGCTTATTTAGGCTAGGGCAATAGGAAACCTGTGGCCATCTAGATCAGGGGTCGGCAAGGCTTACCAGCCATGGGCCGGATCACTCCTGTGGAGATTGCCTGTGGACCGGGCTGGTGAAACGCCAGAAATCGCACCGGCACAGAAGTGATTACCGGCGCTGTGCTCGGTCCCCGTGCTGCACCTGTTTAGCACAGTGGGGGGGGGACTCACCCAGTGGGTGGCGGCTCGTGGGCTGGTAAAATGGTCATGGGCCACATCCGGCCCATGGGCTGCAAGTTGCCAACCCCTGATCTAGATGTTGGACCACAACTCCCATCACCCTGACGGCTGCTCATAGAGGGGAGTTAATTCGAAAACCATTTCCCCCAGCAATTGTGAAATTTGGGGGTGCCCATTCTGGCGTCCTCACTGTTTAATATCAACCTATCTGCAATAATCACTTAGTTCTATTCTAGATTTTGCCACTCATTAGCCTAAGTTGGACACAGGAAATGTTGCCTGAATCATTGAGTCTGGCAAAGCAGAAATTACTTGAAACAAGGTGTTCCCAGTTAATAAACCCATAGACTTACCATCACTTGAACCACAAACAGAGGATGGCTAACACATTACGAATAAGAGGACTTGAATACCTAAGTATTCAAAGCTGTGCCAAGACTAAGAACAGACTTCAGTACCTTTACCATTTTCACTTGAGGCATGATCCCCTCCCCCTCCTGGCTGCCATAAAGACAGAAATGGCAAAGTATTTAGAAGTACTGTATAATTTTCTCAACCACTAGGCTGCAGAGTTGGGGTTCATATCAAGCTTTAGGACTGCTTTATACTCAAGAAAAAAAGTGTTACATTTGCCTTTCTGATGTAGCACTTCCTTTAATCTCACATCCCTAACATTTCCTATCAAAAACTGCTGGGCCACATACAGGCCCAGCCTAATCTAGAGCAAGTTTTAAACATGTGAATGGTGGTATGGGTGCATAATACTGTTACTGTAATGCACCAACTGTTCTACCAACAGTTGAAAGGGAAATGAAAAAGAATGTGTAAATCAGTATGCACTCTTGACATAGGTTTGACTTTTACAGTTAATGCTTTAGGACTAATGTGACATTTGGACCTGGCACACATACTCCCTGGCCAGAAATGGGTGCCAGCAGCAATGACTAAATGCAGAAGGCAACAAGTGACAAAAGCAAGTTATTGGGGGCAGAATATTTTCAGAAAAAGGCGATTTTGTATATTCATGAGTGGATTCATAAATGGCTTCGCAAATTTGTACATTCCTCCCAGTTGCTAATAATGAAGCCTCTTAAAAAACTAGTTTCATTTGCTAAAATACAATTCAAATAAACCTGCTAAACTAGATCACTCCTGAACATCACAAGATACACAAATTAGGGTAACCGGCATAAGAAAACCTTTCCCCCCCGAAGTCCACACCCTATGTTGTACACGTGCATATCCATGTACTCTATGCGTTTATGTGACGTTGGGGTTTATTATTCCCCTTCTCCTAAGTGAATGTGAACATGTGACACCACGTGTGTCCCATATTACAACACATGCTGGTATTACAATGTGTGTGTCTATACACACTCCGCACTCCTTATCCAGGGTTTGGGGAATAAAAGTTAGCGCATCGGACTCAGGCCTTTTTCAGGGACTCTGGCAGGATGGGCTCTCTTTCCAACTTCGAGGCCCTGGAAGGGAAGCCGGCCCTACAACCCTCAGCCTCAGGGCATTTCAGAGGTCGAGACTCCCTGTTGCTTGGATCTGACAGCCTGTAGGAGTAGCTACGGGCTCTAAAAACAACCCTTCTAACTTTCTGACAGGAGCCGGAACGGTGCCACGTCGAAGGCAGCCATGAATCCCTGCGAGCCTCTCCTACGCGAACGTCTCTCTTGCCAGAGCCCATCCTCCTCGATATTCGCCCCGCTGAAGCACCTTCTACCTCCGCCTCATGGCGGCCCTTCGAACACAGCCCTGAAAGCGCGGATGGCGACGGATAACCCAAAGGCCCGAAACAGCACCCAGACTCACCTCATCTTGCCGTCTCGCTCGTAGAGGGAAAGGACACGCCTCCTTCCGTTTCCGCCAGAACTAGCCCAGGAAGTCTCGCGAGACGCGCGCCTGGTTTAACCGCGTGACTTCGCCTGCCGCGGCCATTTGGGGACGGGGGGAAGGAGGGAGGTGGAGTTTCTGTACGGAACAGGCTGGGTTTTTGCACTCACTGGCTCTTGCAGTCAAGGCTCTCCAGAGCTTTAAATAAAGAGCCGGTAATTAAAATACCTGCCCTCCACTCCGCCATTGGCACCGGGAAATTCAAGTAGCTGGAGAAATTTAGATTATAGTAGGGCAGGCAGAAAGTAGATCGGGATACTCGTAGATGGATCTCTTGAGTGATCCCCCGGGTAGATTGTCATGCGCGGCAGTCCAAAGCCTTTCCTCTTCTTCCCTTCTTAAATTAGGTTGCCGAGATTAGGAAGACCAGGTGGAGGAGGACAAACAGGAACAGGTTTTTGTGTGCGAGCTCCAGTTCTGGGACTGAAGACAGCGGCAATGTGTGCCTTGCAGGAGCCCTTCGCTTCCCACTTTCTGAGACGCTGGTTGGCACTTGGTTCCCACTGGCGAGCCTAGGGGCACTAGGGAGAAGCAAAGGGGAACCTACGAACCTAAAGTCCACGCTCCTGCTCTAGAGGAGGTGACACAGCTCAGGGGTTTGAGATACAAATCATGGTGGATCATTAGGGATTTTCTGGGAGGTCGGCTGTAGGTTTCGCTAGCTGTATTTTGTCAGTCTGCAGTTTTGCATGGGCTTTGCTTCCCAGGAACCTCGTAACTTAAATTTTCTCTCCTTATCTTTGGATATAGATATATACACACTACATGCATACATCTAATGAAGTGGAAAGTCCATTGATTTCAGTGGGTCAGTGTCTGGTTTTATGTACTAGCACTTTGTCAAGCACTTTGATTTTTAAAAAATGAAATAGCACTATATAAATATTTTTATAAATAAGCCTAGTAGCAGAACCATGAACCCAAAGCTTTTAGTCTTGTTGCTTTGTCACAAGTCTTACAGGCAGCGAACTGTTATACTATAAATCATACTATTAAGGTAAGCAATATAAACAAGTGTAGGTTGCAGGGAGAGAAAATGATAATAATTTTTTTATATAATCAGGCTAGATACAGTGTATCACATTCCTTATCCACTTTAAGTACACATGAATAGGGTTTTCATAATACGTCTTTTCTTGGGAGGGGACTTGAAGGTAGCAGATCTGCACAGATCGGTGTGATTTTTGACATCAGTCTTAGATACTTTCCTCATGGTGATTTATCTTGTCAATATGCATTGAAAATAAAGGTCAAGCAAGATTTCACTTTATCATGTATTTTGGCAATGCATAACTTTTTTTGTTTAACAAATGACTGGTTGGGGGGCAGGGGAAGGGCCCTGGGCCAGATGGAAGGTGGTATTGTGGGAGTGGGAGCAAGAGTTCTTAAACCTTTGCCCCTGCAGTGATCTCCCTTAAGAGTTAGGCCCCTGCTATTTGCAATAGGAAAAAAGGATGAATGTTGGTTTGTTTAGCACCAGTTTCCATTGTGATCAGACAACTTTAAGAGATCTTAAAATATCATACTCCTGGCCACATCCAGTGGCGTAGCTCCATGCGTGCAACAGATTTCCCTCATACTCCTGTCCTCTTCAGCATCCCCTGGCACTGCCTCAGAATCAGCTTGGAGGGGTTAGGGGACCCTCTGGAGCAGATTTTGTGGGCATGCATAGAGAGGAGATGAAATGGAAGCCCCACTGCATAAGTAGAACTTCACTCACACTGTGTTGGATACAACCCCAAGCCTGATATAATTATGAAATATTACAGAAACTAGCAGAGACGTATCAGGGCTTCACAGTTTTTAAACCAAACCACATAGTTCTAGAACAAACAGTTTAATTCTGAGAAAAATAATCTTTTCATAAAACAACCCTGTGTATATGTAAGTAATACCGTGGAAGAATTTTAATGCAACATTACACAGTTTTGTACTATGCCAAGCCCAAGTCACATCATGAATTAAGCCAATCATTAAATGAGTTGGATCTGGTGGTGAGAGGGGCTGAGATCCAGCAAAAGCTCCTGACATTGCCTTATCCCCTGCAGCTCTTAGTTCCAGTGGGCAGCAGAAATTCGTCATAAATGACTCCGTGCACTTTTTCCAGTAGGAGCATCACAATCCATTGATTTTAAATTGAGAAGCATAGTAGTGAAAAAGTCTTCCTTTGGAATGAGGATTTTCAGTAACTGAACCTGCCACTCTGGTTATCTCAGCTAAGGAACTACAGTGGTTAAGAACTTAATTCGTTCTGGAGGTCCATTCTTAACCTGAAACTGTTCTTAACCTGAGGTACCACTTTAGCTAATGGGGCCTCCTGCTGCCACTGCACTGCCAAAGCACGATTTCTGTTCTCATCCTGAGGCAAAGTTCTTAACTCGAGGTACTATTTCTGGATTAGCGGAGTCTGTAACCTGAAGCGTCTGTAACCCAAGTTACCACTGTATTCCAGTTCATCTGCAGGGGATGGGCTGTGGGATAGTAAAGCTGCTTGCTGTGGGTTTTGGGTATACAGTATGTCCTCACTGTCACCACATCCTCCTTACAGTCCGCAGCCAAGGAAACACTCCAGCTCACCTGTAGGAAATTCTGTGAAAAGGCTTCCTATTTGACTCTATAAGCCACTGGACAATTTGAATAAAAACATTGATCCTCACCTTTCTGTTCATCCTTTCCTTTGCACTACGGGTACGGTAACTCAGGATTGCCCCAATAAGGTTAATCTGACTGAGGCACTGTTTTTGTCCAATTTTCAATTAGCATACAGGCAAGTAAACAGGCGAAAGCAATAGCCTTTCAGTAATTTGAATCCTTGCTTCGATTTTAACACTTGCTGGATCCAGGAATTAGAAGGGTGTTCAGCCTATCCCAGTCCCCACCAAACTCATAACAATATTATTCCAAGATTATAAAGTGCAGAGTTAATTCACTAAGTTTTCAAAGATAACCTAGCCCTGCCTTCTGTGTAATCCATTGGACAACAGCTACTGCGTCTGAGTTCCTTGCACAAAGCTCTACTCATTCAGTGTTGAGCTGTTCCTAAGAAGAGATTGTGAGAAAATCCAATTTAGAAAAACACTCTCGAAGAAGACCCAAGAGGAAAAAAATGAGGGTGGGGTGGAGACTGCAAAGGAAATGCAAGACAAGCTCTGGCTACTTGATGCAAGACTAACAACTAGAACATGCAGGATTTATTATCCAAAAACAAGAGCTTCAGTCTGATGCAGAAAAGAAGATGACATACCTGCACTGCTCTAAAGCTACTTTGATAGCTGCACAACAGTATTTTTAGCCAGGAAAGTAGTTGAGACATGGCTGTGGATACAAAACAAAAGCAGTTTTTAAAAATGCATTTTATGAGGGCTGGTACTGAGCAGGGAGACCTGTGACTCATTCTCTCCTGATTGCATTGATGACGTTTAAATAAAAAGGGAGCTTTGCATAAGAAGAGATTGGCAATTCTGGATATGTTCTACTGAAGATGGCTGAAGTGGATTTAAGCATGTCTGGTGCCCCATTGTCTTTTTCTTTTGGAGCTAGTGGTTTTCTTGCTGTTTATGAAATAGGTGTGATCCGGGGCTTCTTGGAACTAGCGCCTGGAATATTGAGGTCTGCGCCAAAAATATATGGAGCATCATCTGGCTCAATCATAGCAGCAGCTGTGGTGTGTGAACTTAATCTGGGTAAGCACTTGAATTGGTTTGGCTTGTTCTAGATGTACTTATATGCATTTGTGTCTGTTAACTAGGTAATTCACTGCAAAATTTATTGGGTGGGACTTGGGGAGAAGTTGAGTCCTCAAACTTTCTTCTTTCAGTGTAGCATACAGAGGTAATGCTGTGAGAGTGCACTGTTCTATAAAGACAGGAATAATACCTCAGATTCCCATGCAAATATATCCAACAAGAAAAAACCCAATTTTAATAGATATAGAATGATTTATTAGACAGATATCCCAACATGTTCTTTAACTGACTGCAGATTTCTGAACACCTACTCGGGGGATTGGATAGCCCTGAAGAATATATTGTAATCAATTTGCACCAGGGTATCTGTCCAACTGTTTGACTTAGAGCTTTTAACTTTGCAATATTGTTCTCTTACTCAGGGGCATGCATGTATCTGAATACTTTAAGAATCTTTTTTAAAAAGCTATAATTGTGAGTGCTCAGGTATAATTTCAGATCTTAGTGTGTTTCCTCTCAGTTGCCCTTATGGTAAGGAAACTGCTTTGATAAACCATTGATAAGATATCTTATAATCTCCAACATTTATCCGATAAAAATAGGGATGTCCTATCCAATAACAAAAGTTGTTGTTGTTTGTTACATACCCCGTCCATCTGACTGGGTTGCCCCAGCTGCTCTTAGCAGCTTCCAACATAAATAAAAACATAACGGAACGTTAAACATTTAAGAACTTCCCTATACAGTGCTGCCTTCAGATGTCTTCAAAGGTTGTATAGTTAATTATCTCCTTGGCTTGGGGGGGTCACATAACTCCATGCCCTCCAACATTTCTCTGATGAAAATAGGGACATCCTAAGGAAAAGCAGGACATTCTGGGATCAAATCAGAAGCTACGGTGGCTTCTGTAAATCTGGGACTGTCCATTGGAAAATAGGGACACTTGGAGGGTCTGATATTTACCCAGGGACGCAGAGTATTGGCATCTGTCCATTTAGTTTTTTTAAAGTATTTTCGACCCACTCTTCAGTTTAAAAAGGCTCCTAGTTACATTGCAATGTTTTAACGCGCACCCCTAGCTTCCCAGAGCTTACCCATTTGCTTTTTTAATGAATCGAAGGGACATTTATGTCTGTTAGTTCCCATGAAACATAGATAAAATCCAGTCCTTGCTACATGAACAGCTGCTTCCCATGTTTCGATTTACACAACGTGCTGCCACCCCAACAGAAATTGCCAAGGGAAGGGGCTGGGACAGACTTATGCTGCCATGCGAAGAATGCCCCAGGTCTTCCAGCAAGACACATATTTTTTCCTTCTGGATACTTGTACGCATCGTAGGAAAAGCTTCCCTTGCCAAATTCCTCACATCTCCTAACAACTCTCAGACCCATTAAAAACTACAGCTCCCAGGATTGTTGGGTGGAAGTCATGACAGTTTCAAGTGGTATGTTACTGCTTGAATGATATAGTGCAGATGGCAGCCTTAGTTTTGACTCCAGGCCACAAGAAAGTCAATGTTTCCCCGAACCTAAAATTCAGAATTTGCTTTTCTAGCTTTTTCAGTGACCTTAGCCAATCACGACCCTACATGAACTTGTTATGCATTAGTCGTTAAGTCACCGTCCCTTAATATCTACTCAAACATCTTTAACTGTTCTAATTCCTGGGTATCCCAGTATGCTTAGGACACAGATATTTTTGATCAATCTAATCTGTCTGGCGACATGTTCCATCTTTCTAAAGCAACTCCCAGACATGGCATGTGAGCTGAACTAGTTTGGTCCTCTCAGCGGCTATTACGGCAAAGAAATGCAGAAGTGCCTATGTTTATGTATGTAAGCTGATCAATAACAATATCAAACTGGGTCATGACATGTTAGTGTGTTGGCTGCAGTGTGTGGCACACAAATGCTCCCCGCGCTCCTCCTGGCGTTGGAAAGGGTTCATTTAATCTCCAGTTTGCTAGTAAAACTGAATTACCATGTCAAAAAGTGATGCAAAACTGAATTACTGTGTTGCGAAATGATGCATGTTCAAAAAGCGTGTCACCAACTGGAAAAGTTTGGAAAGCTCTGCTCTATGCCTTTACCAGTTACCAGACAAATGTTTGCATTGCAAGTGGCATTTTCCCTCTCAGGCAGATGCAACAATGGTCTTGCTAATGATTTACAACTGTTGATTTATAAAAGCGTTATTTTATTTCTTTACTTATCCAAAAGCATTTATAAACTGCCTTAATAGTTCAAAACGTATCTCAAAGATCCAAACAATATATTATTCAAACAAAAACAAAAAACCCTCAAACCAGTGTAATAGCAATATAAAAGCACAGAAAAGCAAATAAAACAGAAATCCAGAGGATTTGAATATGTAACACAGGGTCCATTCTTATGGGCCAGGGAAAGTCATCACCAGATGTCTGTGGCAACTAATGGTTGCTTCATCACATATGGCAGAGGGAAGGGCATTCCACAGCACAGGGGAAAACAGAAAATGCCTGTTTTCAGATCACCACCCTATGATTAGACAAATTCAGGGAGGCTAAGGCTACCAGTGGTCATGTTGCCTATATATTCTTACACGCCACTCCAATCTCCATGCGGTGTGAGATTTCAGGGGTTCCAGGCGCTTAATCAGGGTTGGTGTTTCGTTTGGGAATGAGGCACAGCTGAGACTGTTGTGTCTTTATGCTATATGGTTTATTTATGCATATATACAACCTGAGCCTATGATGGAGGGGCTCCCAGCTTTTACACCCCAAGTGAGTCCTGTTTCTCCCATTGCTGCAGCCTCAGAGTCAGCTGCTAGTCCCCTGCTCTTCAGCTTTCCGCGTTCACAGCCTGACCCCTTTCCCCCTCGATGATGTCACAGCCCACTCAAATCCTAAATCCAATGCTCTCCTTTTGTCTCTGTTCACTATCTCAGAGTTCAGGGAGGAGCTCTCCTCATTTGCTGGCAGGCTTTGCTAATAGTCCATCTCTCTGTCTTTGTTCTCTGCTAATGGCTCATCTTCTCCCAGGCAATTTCTTGCGCATGGAAAAACTGTTTTTTGATATTGCTTAATACTCCAAGCACTGATTAAACTCCAACACCCATTAAACCAATTTAGGGGAGTCAAGGCACCCACAGACTCATAGCGAGATGTTACCTCCAGTATCAGAGACAGTATATGTCTGAATACTGGTTGTGGGAGAACTTTATCAATGACTTGGATGATGGACTCAAGGGCATCCTGATCAAATTTGCAGATGACACCAAACTGGGAGGGGTGGCTAACACCCCAGAGGACAGGATCACACTTCAAAACAACCTTGACAGATTAGAGAACTGGGCAAAAACAAACAAGATGAATTTTAACAGGGAGAAATGTAAAGTATTGCACTTGGGCAAAAAAAATGAGAGGCACAAATACAAGATGGGTGACACCTGGCTTGAGAGCAGTACATGGGAAAAGGATCTAGGAGTCTTGGTTGACCACAAACTTGACATGAGCCAACACTGTGACGCGGCAGCTAAAAAAGCCAATGCAATTCTGGGCTGCATCAATAGGAGTATAGCATCTAGATCAAGGGAAGTAATAGTGCCACTGTATTCTGCTCTGGTCAGACCTCACCTGGAGTACTGTGTCCAGTTCTGGGCACCACAGTTCAAGAAGGACACTGACAAACTGGAACGTGTCCAGAGGAGGGCAACCAAAATGGTCAAAGGCCTGGAAACGATGCCTTATGAGGAACGGCTAAGGGAGCTGGGCATGTTTAGCCTGGAGAAGAGGAGGTTAAGAGGTGATATGATAGCCATGTTCAAATATATAAAAGGATGTCACATAGAGGAGGGAGAAAGGTTGTTTTCTGCTGCTCCAGAGAAGCGGACAAGGAGCAATGGATCCAAACTACAAGAAAGGAGATTCCACCTAAACATTAGGAAGAACTTCCTGACAGTAAGAGCTGTTCGACAGTGGAATTTGCTGCCAAGGAGTGTGGTGGAGTCTCCTTCTTTGGAGGTCTTTAAGCAGAGGCTTGACAACCATATGTCAGGAGTGCTCTGATGGTGTTTCCTGCTTGGCAGGGGGTTGGACTCGATGGCCCTTGTGGTCTCTTCCAACTCTATGATTCTATGAAGGAACATTATAATGGTTTGTGAATGAACTCTGTATTATTTTTGTTCATTTCCCCACATGAAACACAAATTAGCTTCTGTGGCATGTGCATGAGTAATTGTCCCTTCCAGGTACCTGTTAATTGTTTTAGCATGCTTTAAATAACATGGATTTTCATATGTAGGCATCAGTCAGCAGTTCATATCTCATTGCGACCCATCTCCCCCATCATGGTGTTAAGTTCAACAGTTCAGAAGAAGGGCAGAACTGGAAGTGATATCTGCAGATGCCTGGTCCCAGCTCTGCATTTGTCAAGATAGCAAGAATGGGAGGGAATGTGGGGATAACTATTCTTATAAACAACCGAGAGCATAATTTAATAACAGGTGATTCTAATAATCCTGTCTGCCATTTTCTAATAAATGCTTGTTTTCTCTCCTCTGCCAGATGATGTAAAAAGGTTTTTCTATAGGGCTGCACAAGATACCAGGAATCCCATAATTGGCCCTCTTGCCCCTGGTTGCAGTGTGGTTCGTATCCTGCAGAAAAGACTGCACCAAATTCTGCCAGAGAACTCTCACCAGATGGCCACAGGGCGGCTTTATGTTTCTCTCACCCGTCTGGTAGATGGCCAAAATGTTGTGGTTTCTGAGTACAGTTCCAAAGAGGAGCTTATCCAGGTGACAAAAAGTTCATTTTTTTTTTTGTTTTTGTTTTTCAAAGCTCTTTATAGTATTTTTCACTGCAATTTCAGGTAATTACACAGTTCCTCTCCTATGGGATAAAATTAAGATTAAAATAATACTTAAATTAACATCAAGGTAATAACATGGATTTTAAAAAATAATAATTTCATGAAATTTATATACTGCTTGATTGGGGGGGGTGTAACCCTCAATAAATATCCTGTAATGAATAAAGTGCTTTAATTGTTAAAGTGTTTTAATTGTTGTGATCCACCCTGGGACCATGGGGTGAGGGGCAGGTAATAATAAAAATACTTTGTGAGTTCATAGCAGAATCAAGGTTTGAATTTCAAGGACTTTCTGGCTTAGCCACTAAAGTTCACCAGCTTGTCCCTTTAAATGAAGAATATGATAGAATTGCTTCTATCCATCTAATGCCTCCACAACACACAGATATTCTTTCTCTTCCCACAGGCATTGGTTTGCAGTTGCTTTATCCCAATCTATGCTGGCTTCATCCCTCCCTCCTTCCGAGGTGTGGTGAGTTTATTTAGCACCATCCTAGAGAAGGCTGGTTATTCTGTCTTTTCATGCTGTCTAATACACTCACAAACTTATAGTGCTCAACCGTCCTGATCTAAGCAGAACATCCTAGAAGTACAGAAGCCATCCCGGCTTCTGATTAGATCCCAGAATGTCCCCTTTTTTTGGTCCCAGTGCTCTGGTGTGAGTTAGCTGGCTCCTGCGAGAGCTCGGGACCAAAAAAACGAGTGTCCCAATTTGGATCCCCTGGATGTTGGAGAGTAATATAATAATAATAATAATAATAATAATAATAATAATAATAATAATTTATTATTTGTACCCCGCCCATCTGGCTGGGTTTCCCCAGCCACTCTGGGCGGCTTCCATAGAAACAAAAAATACAGTAAAATATCACAGATTAAAAGCTTCCCTGAACAGGGCTGCCTTAAGATGCCTTCTAAATGTCAGGTAGTTATTTATCGCTTTGACATCTGATGGGAGGGCGTTCCACAGGGCGGGCGCCACTACCGAGAAGGCCCTCTGCCTGGTTCCCTGTAGCTTTGCTTTTCGCAATGAGGGAACCGCCAGAAGGCCCTCGGCACTAGACCTCAGCGTCCGGGCAGAATGATGGGGGTGGAGACGCTCCTTCAGGTATACTGGGCCGAGTATGCAAGCTATGTTTGCAATACTAACAGTGGAATGTCCTGCAAGCTATGTTTTGCAATGTATGCAAGCTATGTCTGCAAGCTATGTTTTGCAATGTATGCAAGCTATGTATGCAAGCTATGTTTGCAATACTAACTGTGAAATGTCCTGCAAGCTATGTTTTGCAATGTATGCAAGCTATGTTTGCAATACTAACAGTGGTACCTGAGGTTAAATACGCTTCAGGTTACATACGCTTCAGGTTACAGACTCCGCTAACCCAGAAATAGTGCTTCAGGTTAAGAACTTTGCTTCAGGATGAGAACAGAAATCGGGCTCTGGTGGCACAGCGGCAGCGGGAGGCCCCATTAGCCAAAGTGGTGCTTCAGGTTAAGAACGGACCTCCGGAACGAATTAAGTACTTAACCCGAGGTACCACTGTACCATGAAGCTTCACTGACTGAGAACTAGGTGGACATTCCAGCAGTGTTTTTTTGTGTTCTGGTACTCTCTGGTATGAAGCACCATTACTTTTTTTCTTTTGTGTTGTAATGGCAGTCTTTTTGTGCTGGAACCCACAGCAAGGTGTGAGTGCCAGCCAGTACCTAACTTTTTACCAAAAGAAAAGAAAAAAAGAAAAAGCCTCGCCTTCAGGGATACCACAGATACATGAATTCTATAAATAGCAATTGCCTTTCAGTTACAATAAGTTTATACAAAGAGCTTAGAAAGTGGATGTGAATTTTAACTTGTTTTATTAATCTAACATTTTGCACGCTTTAAACTAATGCTGTAAATTTATCTTCATTTTCTTCTTTTATCGTTTTGTTAACCGCTTTGAGGCTTTCTCTTTTTTTAACCATCAGGCGGTATATAAATTTTAAACCAATTTTTATCCACTCAAGTAAAAACACAAGCAATTTAAAAAAAAAAAAAAAAAACATCAAGAAATATTTCACAGCAAAAGAAAGAGTCCGATGGTGACTTGCTATTAGAGATCCAAGCAATTTAATCAACAGTAGCAGTATTAGAATGCAGCTTTTTTTTCTGCTAACCTTTCAAAGTACTAGTTCTGCTTCAGCTGTGCTGCATTTGCTTAACGCAATTATCTTGAAACATCCCTGTTGCTTTCTTGCAGCGGTACGTTGATGGAGGTTTCACTAACTTGCAGCCTTGTTCCGACTTGGAGACGGCCATCACCGTGTCTCCTTTTACAGGAGAGACTGACATCTGCCCTCGGAACTGCCCAGCAATGTTCTACGGCTTTCATATCGCAAACTGCACCATTCAGATATCCATAGAAAACTTGTGCAGAATTAGCTATGCCATATTTCCGCCCAACTGCCGGGTAGGTTTCCTCAATCATCTAGTTATTACGTTGTTGATCAGTCTGTCAAGTAAGATGAGGGAGTAGAATTAAGAAATGGTTTACAAATATTGGGTGGGGAAGAGCACCGAAAGGGAGAGGGGATGCCAGCAAAGGCTCACTGGTGTACAAGCATTTATTTTATACAGTCTGAAAAGTTCTGTGTTCAAATTGCCAGACTTTGATGTAATTGCCATATTTGGATGCACTGCTTTTTAAAAAGGTTTTTCACTGGCGGGGAATGAACTCAAAAGGGCACTGTTAACCATCCCAAGAGGCACATTCAAAGAATACAACTTACATACGATAAAGATTTCTTAACATTTAAATATAATTTAAATAAATTTAGTGCTTACATTTAACATCAGTATTCTCTTACACCACTGACAACTGGAACAGTCCAATTGTCCAAGATTATTTTGACGCATTGCATGCCTTTTCCTAGGTTTTGAATGACTTTTATTCACAAGGATATCTGGATGCCATTCTCTTCTTGCACAGAAACAGTAAGTGCTACATGGCTCATAAAATGTTACATGACTCCTCCTGACAATGCGCCTCTCCTCCTGATGACGTGTGTGTGATGTCACAGGCACGACATTACGCATGTGCTCCATCACTGCCCCCCCAATCTTTGGCCCAAAGTTGTGCCTCTGAACACAAGTAAACAGCATTATATATTTCTGGAGAGATTTCTATACCGCAATCACAGCTGTAATGTGAAGACAGCATTATTCTGTTTTCACAGGCACAGTGAATTAAGAGTACACTGTCCAGACTCCATAAACCCAACCCCCTTTCTTCACTTGGCCTAGGAGAAACCCACATTGAAGCTGGTGTGTGATTTAGACTCCAGATTTAAGAGTATTATTCTTCTGTACATAGGAGATTGGTCTGTTTATTCTGGTCTGTAACTTTTTCTTCAGTGTGAAAGACGATTATGGACTTAACAGCATCTAACACTTATCTTTGGGGGCTTCCAGATGGGGGCTTAATATTGCAAACAGGTCGTTCAGCTATAGCAGACAGCTGCTTAGCTGGAGAGGGTTTTGGTGGTTTTGTTTTTTTAAAAAAAAAGATATCACATTTGAAAGAAATAATTTTCTGCATAAATCCTAATTAAATTGTGGGGGGGATCCAGGCTGGCATTTTGATCAGGCAGATGCTACAAAAACAAACAAACAAACAAACACCCCTTGCTTACACCGGTAGCAAGCAAATAAATGCCTGTCTGGAAGCTCCTTTGTCAATGGAAGTGACATTTACATGAGAATGGCCAAACTGGACTTGATTGAGGCAAAATAGCCACCTATGAGTAACTATCTGTGCCTTAAAATCTCAGCCAACCAACTCTGCACACCCCAACCCACCCCAAAACCAGCAGATTTTGCTCATTATGCAACATCTATTTCCCCCTCCTTTTGAAGACTTACATCTGGAGAAGAGTTCTATGTAACTCTGGAGTTTGCTTCTAGCATTTTAAGAAGAGTTGGTCTCATAAGCAATATGCTCTTACTTTTACCTGGTTTGTGGGAAGGGCATAGCCAGTAAAGCTTATAAACCCCTTACATATTTTTCTGTTCTTAAAAATGCCATTTGTATTACTTTGCATATTTGATTATTTCTTGTTAGGTATTTGATTGTTTCTTTGATTATTTCTTGTCAGATATTTTTGAAATCTGCTCTCATGCCAAAACAGTTGAATTTCTTGGTGTCTTCAGTAAAAAAGAGTTGTTCCGTGCTGGTCAAGCGGCTTCCTGCCAACAACCAAGGGTGGACGTCCTCAGCACGCCTATCAGGACAGTTCCTAAAGACTTCTCGAAGCCCTCTAATTGTAAGAATGGTACAGTCCATAGAGCAGGCAGCAGACTATTGCCACAACTGTCTCTGCATTGTCCGAAAGGTGAGAAACCCAGACGCAGACTGCAATAGTACAGACTGTACAAATGCAGACTGCAATAGTACAGATTGTAAAAGCAAGTAAAACAATTTACACAGTCATCAAAACAAGTAAAACTCTTTCAAACCAAAATAAAAGAGTACAGATTGAACATATTGTACCACCAGGTCCTAGTATTATGCTATACACTGTCTTCACACAATGTATCGTTATATATATTTCTGCCATGTCCCCCTTACTTGGGTAATTGGATTTCCCAGTCATTTAATAGCTGCTGCTAGGGAAATATATTGTGGAGATTTGTGTGTGTAATCTGATTTTTCTTTTCCATAAATCATTAATTCCATTACTATTATTATTTTCATACCCCGTTGGATGTAGCTTCAGCTATCTTACAAATGCAGAAAACACCCGGATTGCTAAGTATGATAACAAGATTCATATTGCAACAAATTACGTCCATTAAACCTTCTACAAGAGTGGCATGGTCTTTCTGTAAAAGGTAAGGATTTCCTAGATGAGATTCTTGAATGGGGTTTGATTTTTAATTGTTTCAGCAATGACTTAGCAAGAAGAGTGAATTTTGTGTTGATTGGATCAGAAATATACTTAGGTATTTCTTTGTCTAGTGTATGGTTTATTTAAAAAACCAACCAACCCAACCAAGCAGACAGCCTCTGATTGGCTAGAGGAAATGGTGGTTCTTAATTGTTGATATTTGACTGCAATTTTATAAGGAATTTATAAGGTTTAGAACTATGTCAATCTATGTGTGGAGAAGAGGTGGGAGGGTCAGGCGTGCGCTTAACCCTTTCCCCACCTGCTCTTTCTCTACTTCCCAGTCACCCTCTCCCAAATTGGTTTTCCTGTTTAAAATGTGTCATTGAGTTCCTGTCTCCTGCATTTGTAAGCAGAATGTAGTCTGGCCCAAACTGATAGATATAGGTGGGATCAAGGCCTTTTAGTATAGGACCCCGAGAATGGAAATCCTTAGTGAGTACAGAACTTCTTGATCTTTGGTCTTTAGAACTTCAGCTTTTTTTATCTTGTCTTGAATCCTAAATGCAGGTGTGTACCTCAAATAAGGGTGTTTTCAAATGTTATATTATACATAGACAGACTCTGGCTCCAGTCTCAAAGCTTGCAATGTGTTCGCTCCCAATTTTCCCTTGATTTATCTTGTATCATTTCTTCTAAAGGTTGTGGCGTGTTTTGGAAGAGATCAGCTGGCTTGGAAGACAGTTCAAAAGGTCTAAGTGATGGTTTGTCAGATGCAACCGGAACAAAGTATTAACAAAGCATATTGCTCTCTAAAGCATGAAAGACGATTCACCGAAGGCAGAAAGGATCTGAAACTGCTGCAGAGAGCATCCAGCTCTTTTGCCTTCAGGCATGGAAAGTGTGCTGCCTGTCAAAATTCTGCGGGTGATAGGTTCCCCCTCCCCAAATTATTACAAACTGCATAAAATAGTCCATGACATCACAAAGCTCAGCAATGAATGGGCTCAGAGGCAAGAGAATGACAGGCCACCCCCCCTCCATGTTGTATTGGTTCTAAATCATTCAAATTTGAGGTGCTGCTATGAAGAAAAAAAGAAATATATATTTTCATTTCTGTAGGCAACTGCTAGAATAACCCATAAAACCTTGAGTGAGTCTGCAGGCCAGATCTTTGTGTGTGTGTGTGTGTGCATGTAACATCTTTATTGAAAGTTCATAAAGTACATAACTACCATATTTTTCGCTCCATAAGACACACTTTTTTCTTCCTAAAAAGTAAGGGGAAATGTCTGTGCATCTTATGGAGCGAATGTGTGGTCCCTGGAGCCGAATTGCCCAGGGGCAAAAAAGCAGATCGTGCTTCTTTTTTTGAAAGAGGGAAGTGGGTGTTGAAACAAAGCCACTGATCGGCAAGCGATCGTGAGGGAGGTAAGGGACGCTAGCAATAAAGGAGGCTGCCTGGGAGGGGGGAGGTAAAGACAGCGAACTTGCAAAGAGAGGAGACAAGAAGATTAAAGCAACGAGGAGAGAAATTAGAAGAAAAGAAGGAGCAAAAAACTGCTCCAGCTAAGGAAAACAAGAGGGAAGGGAGTGTTGAAAGGAAGCAGCTGATCAGGAGCGATTGGGAGGGAGATAGGGACGTTAGCGATAAAGGAGGTTGCCTGGGAGGGCGGAGGTAAAAGCCCATGGATCCTCAGGAGTTTTGCATTGGGTCACCCCAAGTTCACCATCAGATCACATAGCATGTCCACGGCTACAGCCTGCATAAAAAAAAACACACATCCACTGTTTTGTGGGGCTACAATGGCACAAAAACGTGGTTACAAAGCACAGATCCACATGGATTCTCAGGATTTTTGCATTGGGCTACCCCAAACTCACCATCAGATCACATGTCTGTGGCCACAACATGAACCACAAAAATCATACATCCACTGTTTCATTCAGAATATTTTTTTTTCTTGCTTTCCTCTAAAAACTAGGTGCGTCTTATGGTCAGGTGCGTCTTATGGAGCAGTAGTGACATAGAATGTAAACGTGATGGACAAGACCTTGGTCTATTGCCCACATGTGTTCTAAATATTCATTAAAATGTTCCTGTTATCTCAGATGTTTCTCTTGCAACTTCTTTGAGGAACCAGCTGCTGTGCTACCCAGTTTCACAACAGTTGGGCTATTCCGGAAAGCGTAAACATGGCAGTGCATTTTGGGTGTAGTAATTTCAAGACTGCAAGACGCCAGATGGTTTTGCAGTACATTCAACCTGGTCCAGTGGCTGACTGTAATGGGCTGTTCTGGTGGAGAACCATAAAAAGGGCGCCCTCTGCAACTGGTATCCACATATGGCTCAAACTCCTCTCCCTCCAAATTTGTTGGTAATCACCTGTATCTGCCCAAGGTCTCAGACTTGTGGGGTGGGATCCCAAACAATCCTACCACAGTGGCAGTCCCTACAACATTGTCCTTATATTTTGAATTTTTGCAGTGGGTGTGCTGCCACTGGAATAAAGCTGCCAACGGTTTCACCCTGCGGGCGTAACCAACATGGTGGCCTCTAGATGCTGTTGGACTACAACTTCCATCAGCCCCAGTCACAAGGACCAGTGGCCAGGGATGATGGGACCAGTAGTCCGGCAACATCTGGAGGCCTGCAAGTATCCCATCCCAGAGGCCACTTCACTGGCCTGGAACCTTCTCCTTCCATAACACATCTTCGGCCGCTGAGCTATAGTCTGGCTTGACATGGCAGCATCTTCCAGACTGCCAGAGCCCAGCAGCCCAGCACACGGGCCTTGCCTGCAGCGATATCCAGATCCAATCTCTCTCTGGTTCAGAAAGCATCACAGTTGGAGGGGCTTGGAAAGAAAGACCCACCTCTACATCTCCATCCGTTGTCAGATATGTAACTCTGAAGGAGGATGTGGCGTTTGCCCATTCCTTGTGATTATGTTTGTACAGGGGGATGGGAATGGTTAATGTAGACTGACCAATGAGAAAGCTTAGAGGCGGAGCCTACCTGGTTTTGAGGCTCAGCCCAGGGTTTTTACCATTGGGAGATAGGGGAGTCAGAGTCAGACAGAGCGAGTAAAAGATGAATATAGCGGTTGTGACAGTTAAGAGTGGGAGACAGGGATAGAACTGAGAGAGAAGAGTGTGACAGTGTGAGATAGTGCCATATCTAGTTAAGGGAAACCGTTAACTAGGGAAACCATTTGAGAAACCGTTCTAAACATATTTAAAACTTGTTTGTTCTTCAATAAACTTCAATCTTCATTGTTGACTTTACAACCTGACTG